>NC_087213.1:32619856-32661449 GCF_015104395.2 Macrobrachium nipponense
ATTCACATCAACCGTGCATATTTGATTTCCAGGCCGTCCATTACGACGCTCCTGATTTGGCCTGTTGATAAGCCAATTCACAGGGCTGGAAACCAAATCTCCAGTCCTCGAGAGAAGTTCACACATGGGTGGGATATGGTGTTTCCAGCCTCTCCTGAGGTAAAGTTTTAGGGAGGAAACGGGGGGGGGGGGGGGGGGGAGGGGGGGGGGGGGTGCAGACTTATCCCTCAGAGAGGATGGAGCACACATCCTGCCTATTGTTAACTCTTCGAGAGAGACTGAGTTTCCCAGCCCCTGTGACTGGCTTCATTTCAACCAGCCAATCAGGAGCGGTCGTAAGGGACGGGCCTTGACAATCAATTGCACGGTTGATGTGAATCTACTATGATTTTTTTTTATTTCTAATTTTGCGAAAAACAAGATGGCCTAAATACGGAGTGCGAGAGAAATCTGTTTAAAAGAGCAGTCAAATAAGCAGTAAACCTATTTTTACTGAAAATTCAATGTGCATATAACCGATGTTTAAGAACAGTTTTTGTCGAGTTGTTCAAATAATTAATATGAATCTGCCACACCCTGATGCTAGCCAAAAAAATATCGTGGCAGAACACATCACCTGAAATCATAATAATGTCGTGTGTCAATCTTCACGACTCAGTAATAAGATGCTTGGCTTGGCACATTAAAATGATAAACGACTTCAGTCCCCAGCTACGGACATCGCACCATGACGTCAAACGTCCATATTTTAGAAACTGCCTCATCAGTATTATTCCCAGTGAGAAAAATATGAGGCTGAAAAATGAATTCTAGCTTATGTTCAAAACCTCGACCTCGTTGATTTTAAATGGCATATTTCAACACTTTGCCTAATGGACAAATCCAAGTACATTAATGATATACACAAAGTAATATATTTCCTTCACTTCATCAGTAAAGTTTAGTATTAAACGTTGTACAAAAATGAAAGAATTAAAAATGAAGTAACAGTTGACGGAATCATCGAAAAAGAAGGGAAAAATGCCAACGATATTGTATTTTAATTGAAATATTCTTTAAGCATTTTTCTCTTTCCTTTTAATATTTTTTCTTACTTTTTTGGGGCAATTTTCATGACCTGAAAGAGAAGACATAATAGGGGAAACCCGTATTTTGTGAGAGGCGAGCTTTGATTAGCGTGGTCGAAGACTAGAGGTAAATAAACTCCGGTCGCTCTGAACACAATTTTTATTTCTATACTTCATTCACTTTTAAAAACGGAGTAAATCTTTTCTGAACCTCATAAACTTGTTCAACGTAAAGTCGTGCAAAACATGCTGAAAAAAAAACGCTTTAACGCGGAATTAAAGCTCTTGTGGCATATAAAAAACTTTCTCATTTATGTAAGGATAAAACCCGATTGAAAAATAAAAACTCAACCAACTAGTTGTGTTGACTTGAATTGCGTTACCTATCTGACATGAAGAGATATATTGAAACGAGAGATACCGATGTGACGCAAATCCAAGTCATTAAAACTGCAAAGGACTTTATAGTGGTGGAGTGAAATAGGGACTGCAAATAATGTGTTATGTTATAAGGCTTACAGGGATAAGTTTAGACCATAAAGTGAAAAGACTCTGAAAAAGAAAAAAGAAACTTTTATTTTCCATCAGTTGTTGGCGGCAAAATTTTTTTCTTGTTTGATCTTGTTTTGCGATGAATGAGTAGTTTTACTGAAGAAGTAACGATGCATAACTTTTAAAATACTTACTAAATTGGGTTAGAATAGAATCAATATACAGCAAATTTTATCATATGTAGTATGTATGTATATATATATATATATATATATATATATCCATATATATATATATATATATGTATATATATATATATATATATATATATATATATATATATATATATATATATATATATATATATATATGACTGGTAAAAATGTTCTGTAACAACAGAATTCCATCTAATAAAAGGAGCCCATAAAACACCAAAATGTAGAGAGAAAAGTACTATATTTCAGAGACTGCTGTCCCTCTCTCTTCAGGTATATGAATGAGAAAAGTTTACAGAAAGGGTGGTATTTATACCAAGAGATCCGTCCACAAGTAAGCCAATTTAGGTCACCCCCACTGATATCTTCCTTTAATCTTCTTAAGCGTTGGTTGAATGAACACTTCGTCGACGACATCTGAGATCCACGCCCCTTTTGAGATGTTCATTACCTGCTTCTCTTTTATTAAGGCCGATTCCATCATTTGACTCTTGTACCGGCAGTTGCTGCTATAAATTACACGTGACATATTCCAGTTTATTCATGGTTATGTTCATTTATATGGTTGAAAATAGCCGAGTTCTGTTGTCCATACCTAACTGACCGTTTTGTTGTTGTATTAATCTCTGGGGAAAGTGATTTACCTGTAAATCCGATGTAAGATTGGTCACAGTCCTGGCATGGGATCTCATATCCCCAGAGTCATTGGGAGATGTCTTTTGTTGGACATTAATCAGGGATTTGGCTAAGGTATTTGGGTAGGTAAATGCAAAAGGGTTGGATTTCCCAAGGGTGTGGGTTACTCTCTTAATCGTCTCCAGGTGAGGAATTTTTATTTTATTGTTGGGTGTGTCTCTGGTCTTGTCTTTAGGGGGGCGGTAGAAAATTACGTTTGCTTTTTGAATTGCTTTCCTCAATTATATGGTCAGGATACTTTAAAGATGAAAGTTGCTTGCGAATTAGTTCAAATTCTTTTTCCAGGAAATCTGGGGAACAAATTCGTAAGGCTCTTAAGAATAGGTTGCTAGCTACACCTATCTTGATAGTAATGTCGTGATAGCTAAAGTAGTGAATATATGAAAGTGAGAACGTTGGTTTTCTGTATATGGTAAATTTGTATTCTGTCGTGTCTCTGATTATTAAAACATATACAGAAAACCTACGTTCTCACTTTCATATATTCACTACTTTAGCTATCCATGACATTACTATCAAGATAGGTGTAGCTAGCAACCTATTTCTTAAGAGCCTTACGAATTTGTTCCCCAGATTTTCTGGAAAAAGAATTTGAACTAATTCGCAAGCAACTTTCATCTTTAAAGTATCCTGACCATTTAATTGAGAAAGCATTCAAAAAGCAAACGTAATTTTTTCTACCGACCCCCTAAAGACAAGACCAGAGACACACCCAACAATAAAATAAAAATTCCTCACCTGGAGACGATTAAGAGAGTAACCCACACCCTTGGGAATCCAACCCTTTTGCATTTACCTACCCAAATACCTTAGCCAAATCCCTGATTAACGTCCAACAAAAGAAATCTCCCAAAGACTCTGGGGTATATTGAGATCCCATGCCAGGACTGTGACCAATCTTACATCGGATTTACAGGTAAATCACTTCCCCAGAGATTAATACAACACAAACGGTCAGTTAGATATGGACAACAGAACTCGGCTATTTTCAACCATATAAATGAACATAACCATAGAATAAACTGGAATATGTCACGTGTAATTTATAGCAGCAACTGCCGGTACAAGAGTCAAATGATGGGAATCGGCCTTAATAAAAGAGAAGCAGGTAATGAACATCTCAAAAGGGGCGTGGATCTCAGATGTCGTCGACGAAGTGTTCATTCAACCAACGCTTAAGAAGAGAGTTAAAGGAATATTAGCAGTGGGGGTGACCTAAATTGGCTTTACTTGTGGACGGATCTTGGGTTGGGGTATAAAATACCACCCTTTCTGTAAACTTTTCTCATTCATATACCTGAAGAGAGAGACAGCAGTCTCTGAATATAGTACTTTTTTCTCTCTACATTTTGGTGTTTTTAGGGCTCCTTTTATTAGATATATATAGATATTATATATATATATTATATAATATATATATATATATATAAATATATATTTATATATATATATATATATATATGATATATATATATATATATTATATATATATATATATATATATATATTTTAGTGTTCAAGGACAGTCTATCGTTGTTTCTAAACCAGGCAACAGGTTCGAATCCTGGCAGTGACGACGCACAATTTATAATTCCCTTTAGGTGTAACTTTGTACTGAGGTAGAGGTGAGCTGGATATTAAAACGATACATGTGGCTCAATATACATATGGAAAAGAAATTATATATATATATATATAATATATATATATATATATATATATATATATATATATATATATATAATATATATACATATATATCATACATATTATATGTGTGTGTGTGTGTGTATGTGTGTTTGTGAATGTATGTAGGTATGTATTCAACCATCAAATCCTTACCATACCCAACATTGCTTGACTCATCTAACCGAACTACTTGTCGTTTTCTACGTTACCCTAAGCATAATCTTCAACAAAACTAAATTTATATTTAGAATGAGTAAAAAGGAATACAGTATACTGTGATTTGCCCTGAGCACGCATTAATTTATTTCTCTTAACAAAAAAAAAAAAAATAGGGTTTAGTATTTGTCAGGGTGTCGTATGGGAACTTCTAGGAATAAAAGAAACTACACTAAACAAACGTTTTTGCAAGGAGAGCGTCAATGGTGAGGTGCCTTGATGCTGGCGTTCCTGTAATGCATTTTGGGAATGCGGTTTCAGGAGTCTTTGTCCAGAGTAAGTTAATGAATACTGAAATACTTTATTCAGCTGATAAACACTACACGTTTCTTTCGAAGTACATTACTACGAGTTTTTCCTGTTCATTGATTAACGAGCAAATATTATTCTATTTGAATGAGAAAAGTTACTAATTAAATCTTCGTGGCTCCAGTTAGATTTTCAATAGTAAAGATTGAGAGAGAGAGAGAGAGAGAGAGAGAGAGAGAGAGAGAGAGAGAGAGAGATTCCTTGTACATTTAAGCGATTTACATATTTTTTCCACCTTACCTAAGAGGGACGGACCTATGTTTTACTTCAATGGTGACTGCTGAAATGATGAACTATATAAAAAAAAGAAGGGAGTAAACCAACTAGCTTATTGAAGCAAATGAGTCGCGGCATCATAGACACAGAAAATGTGTTCTAAAATTGTAACTCCTTGATGGCCTGAGAACAAGCAACATCTCGCCGAAGGTTTATGCAGAGCTTTTAATTTTTCCGTACAAGAGCTCGCCCACGTTACGGTAAAACATACCATGAGCACAAGTCGCGGTAACTATTTTTAATTACTGCATCCGTTATTACAAGCGAACCTGGAAAAAAGTCAACGACTATAAGTAGAGAGAGAATGTTTGCTAAATGCTGAGTAATCATACGAAGCAGTGGTTATGATATATTTTACTTAATTGTGCAAATATCCCAAATCACAGAATGGCGCGAAATTTGTTTTCCTTCGTGGTATTTTCATCGCCTCAAAACTGATAAATACTTGGAAATACTTAGGCATCGGTAAATCTATCTATATCCTTTTATATCAACCAGATTTGATACCATCATGGTAAACATTTTAACCCACTCAGTAATGTGGTTTCCCGATGTCGTGATATGGGGAAACTTCCTTTTTTCTGGCCTTTTCGTGTATTATAGAATTCCCTCGCCAATAACAACGATTAATATTGTTTTATTTATCTCTT
Source organism: Macrobrachium nipponense (assembly GCF_015104395.2). Taxonomy (NCBI): domain Eukaryota; kingdom Metazoa; phylum Arthropoda; class Malacostraca; order Decapoda; family Palaemonidae; genus Macrobrachium; species Macrobrachium nipponense. The sequence continues at coordinate 32,625,467 of NC_087213.1, forward strand.
TAACCAAGGATATTTAAGGAGGATTGTACAAAATAACGTTAATGGACGAGGATCTGAGTTAGATGCTTAATGGAAATCATTGGAAATTTTAATATAATTTTGTGAAAAGCTTTGTGTTTCAGTTTACCTCTATCCTCTTGCAGCAGAATAAACAGAGATACAGGAGTCCACGGGGAATTTTGCCATTATCATTTGAGTCGATAAAATAAAACGAAACTGTCTTGTCTTTTGATAACTTATCGTTCTTCCTTACACAAGTCTTTTCAAGACATTCAAGAATGAGAAATCTTTTTCGTAAGTGAAATGTTTCCCCCTCTTTTTCACCACCTCCTCCTCCTCCTCCTCCTCCTCCTCCTCCTCCTCCTCCTCCTCCTCCTCCTCCATTGTTCTCCTTCTTTAGTTGGGCAGGAATTATTCAACTCGAGTGCGAAATACAAGACAGCCATCCTCTTAGAACACGGCTGCCGAACTCTCAGAGAGATTGAATACCTTCTATATTGACATCGATTCAAGAAATATGGAGGGTTCAGGTTTTTTGTACCCGAACAATTACCTGGCCCGTCCATTTCAGAAGGCGGAAAAGGGGGAGATTCCGCGAAATTGGAGCTCAAAATAGAATCGTCAGTCGCTCATCCCGTAGCAGTTGGCAAACGGCCTGGTGTCATCCGTTCTTAGGGCTCTTTCAAATCTGCCTTATGGAAGAGGGCCAGCCCATTTTGACCCAGTTATCTTTCGCAACCAGAGTCTCTGCAATCGGCCTCGAAGAGAAACGGGCAGAAAGATAAGGGAGTGACCAGAATACGCAGACCAGAATACGAAAAAATAAAATCAGGAAATAGAATGACTGGACTGAAAAAGCCCAACAGGTCCATTTGCCTTCTATGCTGTTCTTAGGATAAGGATAAATTTCGCTTTGCCCTTTACGGAAAGATTGTTCCGTCTGGAAAGTAAACAACAGTATTTCGTGAGAAGTCATAAAAAATGCCCATTTCAGTGCTGTATATTCTGCAGAGAACTAAATTCTCAAGACGTTAGAATAAAATTGAAACATGCCGTAAGCATAACATTTCTATAATGGCATTAAAGAAAGAGTAGCTTTCTTGATGGCATTTAGTCATCAGTACTTAATTGGCCGTTAGTTCTAGTAAGAGCCCGCGCTTGTACAAGACGTCGTTAATCCACGGTCCAGATAGAACTGTAACAACAACCTCCGTACTTATCTCCCCATTTGTTTGTTGAATATGTCTTGGGCGGCCCCGTCTTTTTGTTTGTGCATCTCTTATTTCATAAGGTTTTAGTTTCCATACGAGGTAATTTCTTCACTATGTTGCCTCAAAATTGTGCACTCACCTAAATTCTACCAAGTGCTTCATGTTTGGGAACCGAGAACATTATTCAACAACTGATATTTAATGCTGTTGGGATGTACAATTAAAAACGCTCTCGCGTTGTACTTTCTCAATCATTTGTTTGATCCCTTCGGTCTGCTGCAAGGATAGAGGCACTTTTTTCGCCCGTTGCAATGGCCCCTACATAAAAAAAGATTACGTTTTCATATCAAAGACTTGTTAATCCATCGCATAATTCTCACATCTCCTATAAATAATAAATAAACTAAACGATCAGCCAACCTCGGCCCCCTTGCGATCACCACAGAACGACATAAACCAAAACAGTGGAACTCTCTGCCTTGAGATCGAGTGAAGAATCCGAAGTGGAGACAGACAGAGATGAGCGTTAATCCTCTTTGGGGTGGCCAAGTCATAAGAACCGTGAAGGGTGTTGGGAGCACGTCCCCCAACTGCCATAGATGCTGAGCAATGCTGTAGTAACGTCGGGTGATCCTCTTACCATAGGAAGCTTCCGAATTATTTCCTCTCGTTACTTTATGACTTCCTGACGCTAAGCCCCGGCGACGACAGCAAGAATTAAGGCGGGGATTATTCTGATACCCCAGTGACTCCGCCGCTACTAAAGTGGATTGTTTTTCCCTCTGAATGGTATATACGGCAGAAGGATGTTTACTCACTGATTCTGATTACAGTCGCCTAAGAGGATTGGGTGTAAAGCTTTATTACGCCATAACTCGTAAGAATGGTAAAACATCTCACTGATATATTATGGGATTTGTTTTGTTGGCTGATTCATTCCAAAGAGCGTGATGTCACAAATTGGATTATTCGTTAGTTTCAGTCATCATCCATGACGCAGTCAAGATGAAACAAACGATATCTAAATTTTCGTATGTATTTATTTCAATCCTTTTTGCAACGGCCAACCACTGGGAGATTTACTTTCGAACTCGGTATCCTTCATTTGTTACAACGTCAAATTATCATATATATATATATATATATATATAATATATATATATATAATATATATATATATAAACATTAATATTATTACGGACAAAACATCATATAAGAGGAAAAGCTTTAAAATTCTAGGAATTTCTAATAACCTTTTATTGTCCAGTAATTTAAGAAATGTATGTTATGTATGTTGGGTATACTTTATTATTGCTTTCTGTTCAGAGAAAATTAGTGACGTGTGTGAATATTCCTCAAGATATGGTGACGATGCCACCCGTGTCTATCAGAACGAATCAATTAGACGGGGCAAACGAACGTAGCCCATTAAAGATGCATTGTGAGTGGTAATTGTTTCATCTCGTCGAAGTGTTTGCCCATCTGAGAAATATGAGGGGTTAATCAAAGAGAGGTATAGGTGGTGATCTAACCATTCCTCCCTCTTCCATATATAGAGGAGAGGCTTCCTCGGTTTCCGGATCATGGAATAATTCAAGGAGAACCCTTCGATATGAGTCGCCTTGGTTTAACAAGTTTCGTCGCGGATTAATATTACTATCATTATTATCAAACTAGTGTACCAGCTCACTGAGCTGTATTAAACAGCTCCATAGGGACTGGGCCGAATGATTTAAAATGAAAATGAGTACCAGCTGTAGACCATAGACCAAACTCTGAGGCTAAATGATGAATGAATAATGGAACTTCAAAGAATATGCATAAAGGCACATGATTCTACACTAGAACACGCGCATAAATTAAATACATTTACTCACGTTTTCATTTGCATAATAAAAAAAAAGCTAAGTATCGGCGTCGCCGAATTCTCTTGTGATGAAGTGTCTCTTCCATCCTGGAAAAGAAATTTGAAAAAAATGAAGCGAAACGTATTTGTTCAACGGAAATGAAATGCAAAACGGAAAAAGGGGAAAACTAATAATATACCAGAAGCGTAAATGGACGAGATGGATATTTGCCCTAGGTCGAGAGCGTGCGCTGGGAAAAAAAAAAAAAAACAAAAAAAAAAATGTGTTCTGTGTGCGTGTGTCGTTTGTGTCTGTCCATGGGGAGTGAGACGTGCCTGGATCTGCTATTTGACGTAGGCTGTTGTTTATTTAAGAGACCGTGCGGAGGGTTCGCAATGCTCTCGAAACCAGAAAATGAAAACTGCAGAGGCAATTAGACACGAATACCTGATATACATAATGTACTCTGAAGTAGGGTGGTCGTTATACAAGTGAATATAATAGAAATGCGAATCATTTTCATGATTTCCATTCATACGCTTTGCCTTTATTACATAGATATTAGCCAACGTCAAAGGAATTTAAACAAATCATTTGTATATAGTTTGTAACGCTTAGCTTTCCGGTCATTAATTCTTCCACCCTTTCCTTAATTCTGGCGAACCAATTAATGATTTCATTGTCATCGTCCTTTAATCGACGCTTCTTTTTCTATAAAATAAAGATTGTGAACCAGCCAAACCAATACATTTCAGTATATAATTCCTACTTTGGATAATAATAGATAATGTAAATGTATATAGCGTGTATATATATATATATATATATATGATATTATATATATATATATAATATATATATATATATCTATATCTATATATATACATATCTATATAAATATATATATATATATATATATATATATATATATATATATATATATATAGATATGTATATATATATATATATATATATAATCTATATATATAGATATCTATATATATATATATATATATATATATATATATATATATATATATATATCTATCTCTATATATTATACATATATATATATATATATATATATATATATACTATATGATATCTATATAGATATGTATATATATATATATATAATATATATATATATATATATATAGCAATATAAATACTATATATGTATACTATACTAGTATATATCTATCTATATATCTATACATCTACTATATATATATATATTATCTCGATATATGACTATCTTCTATATATATATATATCTATATATATCTATCTATATATATATATATATATATATATATATATTATATATATATAGACAAAATCCACGAAGAAAGTGAATCAGTGATGTACCGCTGCAAGGCCTTTTGACTCTCGTCCTTTACTAAGCAGACTGATATAAATATGAAATTAAATTTACAAAGGAAGCTCGTATGACTGACAGATAGGGATTATGAAGAAAATATGTACCTGGAATCCAACACAATTGAAGAATTAGTAGACCTACCCAAAACAAGGGTACAGTTAAAAAGGTTTAAAACATTAAGTCCGACTTCTAGGAAGCAAGGACAAGACAATTAAAAGATTATACAAAGCGGTGACTGACCACACAAAAAATTATAAAAGTAATCTTATTTTCTTAAACATTTATTTATATATTTAAGTTATACATACATATAACTATATGAATATGTATGTGTGTATATATATATGTATATATATATATATCTATATATATATATATATATATATATATATATATATATATATATATATATATATATGTATGTATGTATGTATGTATGTATGTATGTAGTGTATGTATGTATGTATATGTACAAATATCAGATCAATTACACATATGAACATGCATACAGCAATCAGTTTTCAAAGCATTATCACTAAATATATCAGCATTTATCCATAAAATGTAGAGTCCTATTTCACCAAAAATCTCAGCTCCTCGGAAAATTCCGCCAGCGAGTTCCGAAGGTTTTGCAAGGAAGAATTTCCGAACTTCAATACAGCTCTGCAACGAACTCAAACAACAGAGCTATTAGTATCCACAGCAGACCGATAACTTTCCGATGGAGTGGAGTAAAGCCTCGGAAGTGTATAAGAATAGAAACTGTAAAAAGTGGAAACTGATCAAATGCACGACGCATGCAAGATAACAACGTTTGAAGGAATTTAATACATGATTTTAGTGTTTATTTCAAGCCCTTTCATATTCAAGGGACACGACATCGGAACTTATACGCTTATCTACTTCAAGATTTAGCACATAGAAAAAAAATATTCGTTAGAAAACTTCAACCTATGATGAAGGTTATAAAATATACTCTTGAATGAGAACTAGGGACATCAGCCATTCTAGCAATCAGCAGAGGTCAAACCTATACAGTAATTTTCAAATGTATAGATCTGGAATGAACCTTCAGGAGACCTTTTAACTGACACACCACAAGTGTAGTATCAGTTACAGGAACGCATCAACGTATTTGAAAACCCTAAAAAAAAATTAAACTAGCATTTTAGTACGTTATATTGTATTTAAAAGAAGTATTGTGTAATTTTTAGCAATAGCAAAATTCTTTGTTGTTATACCTATAACTAAAGTTTCGGCCTTGAAACAATTTGTATCAGTTACGGGAACGCATCAACGTATTTGAAAACCACCCCAAAAAATAATCAAGCATTTTAGTATATTAGTATTATATTTAAAAGAGGTATTGTGTAATTTTTAGTAATGGCAAAATTCTTTGTTATACCCATAACTAAAATTTTCGGCCTGAAAAATTTTGGTTTATAAGGAGTAAAAAAAATTGATGGAAATATTCGATTGAATATTAATAACATGCAGAATCTACGCTGGCCAGGACTCGGTGTATAAGAAAAACGGCGAATTATAAGATATGGATATTGAAGATCCACATACTGTCTTGAATGCGGCGACACAAAGCAGAGCGCAGGGTAAATGGCATATACCCTTAGCGGTAATGCGCCACAGCATGCCCGAGAGTTAACAGAATGAGTATTGGTAAAAATCTTCACAGATCAAATATATTTACTAGCCTGAAGTACGTAAGAAAATACGCAATTCGTAGAGTGAAATGAATCAAATAACTGGCTATTATTTTTCAATTTTATCATATGTCTTACGAATTCATCGTTGTCGAAAAGATTAAGGAAATCATATTTCCAGGAACATAACTTCGGAAATTAAATTATTCACCGGAAGAGAACCCCTTCGGAATACGAATCTATTTTAACATTCATGATCGGTCTCGCGCCATCTGTTTGTGTGGCATCACGGTAAGAAAGAGGAAAGGGGAAAAAAAATCAAATCCCATTAATAAGCAAAAATATCCACCGACATAACTTTTTGATCCTTCAGCATTACGTGGACGGAATCCTTCCAGGGATATTCCCTTCCAGCATCCTTCATAGGAGTCGTCGACTTTTTATAGTTTCCTTCGATTTTATGTCCCTTCTCAAATGGCTCCCTCCCGCCCGTGTCTCTTCAGTCGAGTGTCTGTTTGCGAACCGTTGTGACGTTTGTGGGACTCCAGATGTCTGCCGTTAAAATTTATTGTCTGTCTGATGACCCACCTTGAAGAACTACACATATACCGAGAACGCAATGGCAAAAAGATAGAGAGCATTTATTATTGTTGTATAATTCTTTTCAAAACTTGGCAATCCAGTGCAGGCAAATTAGTAAACAAACACTTTACACTACTCGAAACTACTGCTAACCCAAAGGCGTGCTATCAAATCAGAACTCTTAGTAAGAAATGGCACATTAGGCCTTTGGGTGTTCTGTTTGTTGTTTGCTCTTTGTACCATTTCTTCAGAAATCGGTTCCTTCCACGGACATTAAATTCCTAGAATTTAAACATTACAATAACAATAACGCGTTACAATATGGTGAAACGCGATGTTTCATGGAATAAAACAAAATTTAAAAATAATTCACTTTGCTCAGTGTGTTCATGATTTACCTTTCGAACTAGACAAAACTAAATAAATAAATAAACTAGGAAAAGGAGTTGTACACAGAGGAGATTAAAAACTCAAAATATAACCTTATAGAATTGCATTCACATAAGTGCCGAGTAAAATTAAATCACATCCCTTCTCAGTATTGAGACAATGGGGACGTTGTCAATCAAACTATTTTATCTAAGCAAGCGGTGAAGCATTTGCCCTTATCATCGTCGTAAATAATATTGTCAATGATTTTGCTGTGAAAAGAAACTTAAAGGTGGTTCGTGATATAACTTTTATACGTCGATCGATAATATCAATGGCATTATATTGACTCTTACTGCTGTCATCTTTTCAGGTATGCATGTGTCAGAATTTTCTAGATTCGGTGGCAGCAATTCCCCTAAAATTGTCAAATTCCAGACTTCAGTCGTTCATGAAGTATTGAAATTAAATAAAGGCTCTGGTACCCGTGATTTTCCAAGGTGAAGATAACACTTTTCAAAATCTGTAACGTACTAACTCCTTCAAAGTTCACTTATATTTCGTAGGTGTTAAGTTTCATGTTTTGCCTGGAAAATGCTCTGACATAAGCATAAATGAAAAGATGACAGAAATGGGAGTTAATATAATATAGTATGATATAATATAATATGCCAAAACGACTGTAATACGGTGACTGCATGGAAATGCTAAATGCTTTGAACAACTTGTGTTCATGACTATACCTAGGGTAAATAATATATATATAATATATATATTATATATATATATATATATATATATATATATATATATATATATATATATATATATGTGTGTGTGTGTGGTGTGTGTGTGTGTGTGTATTATATATATATATATATATATATATATATATATATATACTATATATATATATATATATAGTGTGTGTGTGTGTGGTGTGTGTGTGTATATATATATATATATATATATATATATATATATATATATATATATATATAGTATATATAATATATATATATATATATATATATATGTATTATATATATATATATATATATATATATATATTTCTATAAGTGAATGTTTGCATGTTCCTTGCATGTTAGTCCTTACTTCCTTCTTCCCCAAACGTTGTACAGTATGCAGACAAAACTCGAGTGACCCGATTTCAGTGATTTTCGTTCAAAAAGTGACTAACTGGCAACTCTTACCTTCTTCACATTTCTAATGACACTGAATTGCAACGGCGAAACATTTTGGAACTTCGCTCATAAAAAGATACAGTTCATTTAGCATGGTTTTATAGTATAATGTTATATATTTTTTATCAAAATATAGCTAGGTCATTAGAAAAAACATTAACACCTTAGTTTTTTAATCAAAGTAAATATGAAAGACGTAAATATTAAACGAATTTTACATGTTAGCCATCATAGTAATTTATTTAATGTATGAACGTAACGGAGATGTAGTTGTGGCGTGGCCTAACATGACGTCAACTGTGTCATTTGCCAAACATGGTTGGAGCAACCCGACAGCTACCGGAAACGTCACCCCCAACAAGGAAGAGCTATAGTTTGAGCTGCATCTCGCCAGATTTTCAAAAAGACATAGCTAATCGTCTTAATATCAACAAGACAACTGTGTATAGATGGCTAAAAAAACGATACAACGACGGAGAAGGATTGAAAAGCACCCTAGATCTGGGAGACCCCGCTGCACAACCGCAGAAGAAGACGAAGTGTTTAATTAACTTTATAACCAAACACCCGTTTTCGTCATCATTTTCAGTGAAACGAGAAACAAATAAATACAAACATCAGTTGACACTGTAAGACGATCGGTTTCGAGAAGCTGGTCTTCTATGTAGGAAACCTGCGCTCAAGCCTCTACTTACACAGACGCATATGGACCATCGTCTCGGGTTTGCGCTCGAATATCTGTCCAAGAGCGAGCAGTTTTGGGAAACTTATATTTTGTGACGAGAAGACTTTTTGCAACGACCAACAGGGAAGACTGCACTGCTGGCGTCCAGGAAAAACCAGGTAATGAACATTTACTTATCCTATTTTGCCTTATATTTTTACGTGTAGCCTAGGTGTGATATACTTTGTATTATAGGCCTAGTCTGTATATATGCTAAAGCTTTAATGAATAGTAATTCCTCTTACACTGGTTTTTAAACCTGCTGACAAATATCTTTAATGGAGTTACGATTGAATCAGGGAGAAATAATGCAAGATAAGATATAAATTAATCTGACCTAGTGGGAGTTGGAATTGACATTACTGAGGAAGCAGTTTAAATATCTATAAAATCCCCCCCGCTCCGCTTCGACCGCCTGCGCTTCGAAGTGTTGCTTGGCGGGAAACCATCGCAGAGGAAGTTCGTGCTAGCTTTCCTTCGAGTCTCGTGAATGTTTGAATACACATTGCACTGACTTAAAAGTCGTTTAAGGTTACTATGCTATGACAACTTTCCTTATGCCTCTTTTCCGAATTCATAATATATACTATTAGGCCTACAACCAAAGATTTCTTTTAATTATTTCACTGTAAAACTAAGTCTGGCAGAAAATACAACTGACGTAGCTGTTTCTAATATTTAAATAAGTTTTGGTTAAATGCATATTAAAGAAACTGTATATATATATATATATATATTCTATATATATATATATATATATATATATATACATAGTTTTATAGAATAACCTTATAGTGTTTTTCTTAACAATGCACTTCAAGTCTTAAAAGTTAAAAGTTCGTGTTATAGCAATATTACTGAAAGTATGGCTTAATAAAGCGTCAGTTCTTTTTTTCTAAATCCATAAGATCTATTGATGAGGAAGAACTGCAGTTAAAACAGTTTCTTTTCTTTTATATTTAAAAGTAAGCCCACTGTCATTGTTTCTCTCCGAATATCTGTAAATTTATATTTTCTCTAAATCCTTCTCTCTATTTTTTTCAGATTTGATGGATAAATATGTAGAACCAAATGCGACGAAGTGGGAGGATAACCGCTGGCCTTTGGGGTTGGATGCGTCTTGCGGACCAGGTGCTTTAGTGCCAATCCATGAGCATTAAATGGCAGGCAGTATGTTGACATTCTTGACGAGGTGCTGATTCCATCTGTTAGGATGCTACTGATTCCGGAACCGTTGCCCATATTCTTGGCAATGGACAACTCCTCTGTTCATAATAGCATGCCAGTAAGAAAGTGGTTACAGCAGCATCCAGAAGTTATTCGGATCGACTGGCCTGCAAAATCTCCGGATCTCAATCCCATTGAAAATTTATGGGCCATTATGACAAGGAATGGGATGGCTCCGTTCTGAACAGTAAACAAGCCATCATAAGCATTGCTTGTCAGTGTGGAGTCAATGCGTGGGGAAAATATTTGCAGTAGACTGGTTGACAGTATTCCTAGACGGCTTAATTCGGTAATAGACAACCTAGGCTCACATACTAAATATTAATTAACCCTCCCTCTCTCTCTCTCTCTCTCTCTCTCTCTCTCTCTCTCTGTATGTATGTGTAGCTATATATGTATGACGTGTTTTAAAAGACGAGGTTGTGTTTACTCTATTTGTTTTGCTGGAATTTGTATATTATTTTTCACAGGGACCTATGTATTTCAAAGAATTATACGTATTTTTTAAAAAATAATTATATTGGTATACCATTTACTTAACCTATACCGTTTTTATTATCAATCATATTCATTGTTTGCTACTTGGTTTATTAATGCCTTTACTAAGTACCGTTATTATTATCAATCATATTCATTATTTGCTGCTTGTTTATTAATGCCTTTACTAAGTTACATTTCTTGAGATCTACCTAAGATTTCATTAGACCCAACTGGTGAAGGGTGCATAGTGGCCCGCCAATGGCTTAGCTTGCTTAACCCGTAGGCCAAGTGCACTTCGCGCTTCTCGATTATATCATTCTCATTAAGCCTATAGGCCTATGAAGAAAATAATGACGGAAGTATACCACACCAAGACTGTGGAAGAATTTCACAAATCCTGCTTTATGGTCTTATAGACACCCTTCATAAGTTACAAAGATTTGATGCAACTTGTTGCTGTCTGGAATATAGCCCAGTATGTTATAAAGCCAATAGCATTGGCCTAGCCATTATTGTTTATAATACCGTTGCAGTTGTCATTCTGTAGAATCTGCACTCGACAGTTGTAGCTGATAATATCCGACCTGATTATAGTCTTCCATTCTAAAGTAAAAGTAAAATAATATAATTAGTTGTGTTTCTAATAGCGAAGATTACTCTTCACCTCGCTTATTATTCAGTTATTTATTATTTACTTTTCTTCAAACTGAAGAAACCCCTCGGGAGACTAGACTTATGTAGCACTAGCTATAACCTAAGCCTAAGCCATAATTTATTGCAAGTATCGAAATCATGATCTCGACTAACATTTGCTTTATACACAAAGCACAAAAGCTAAAAGTAATAACTTCGAATTCATATCCCAAATGCACCCATTTTTATCATTAGACTATGCTCTGCTCAACTTTTCTCTTGCTCTCCATCGCGATGTCCCTCTTTCACAGTGTCCAGACTCCAGACTGACGATTCCACACGACTCATGGAAGTCACGGTGATCTGAGGTTTTCATGCTACAGTAACGTATTTAGTTTTCGTTCAGAAATATTGTAGCGTGAAATATTTTTTTGGTTTTCAGGTTCCAATATATTTCAATTATAAGATTCTATATAACAAGTGACCAACTTTTTTTTCCTCATATATACACGTTTATAAAATACGAGATTTAATACTAAGTGGCAACTTGAGAACAACGCTTGTCCAGTACAAAAATAAAAAAGTCACACGAGTTTTGCTGCATACTGTACGATAAAGGGGGATTTGTACCACATACTACTTTACCACCAATCTGTCTACTCTAGCCTCAAAACAATTTGAACCCTAAGCTAACTGGTTGGAGAAAAGAACTAATATTTATGATATATATATATATATATATATATATATATATATATATATATATATATGTATATATATATATATATATATATATACAGGCAGTAATGAATGAGAAGAGTTGCAAAACAGTGGTATTTATACCAAGAGTTCCAGATCTGAGTCAGCCATTACGTCACTCCAGTTGACATTAGCTTATGTTCTTAATTGCTGGTTGAAGGAGGATTCTATCTATAATATCTGAGTACCAAGCTCCTTTTGAGCGGCTCATAGTACTTCTTTGTTTAATCTTTGATGATTCTACCATCTGGCTTTTGAATGGGCAATTGAATGAATGTTATAAATCATGTGACAAATTCTAATTTATTCTGCGGTTATGGTTATATATGTTAAAAATATCTGAGCTCTATTTGGCCACTTACCTTACCATAATCACAGAATATATTTGAATTTGTCACGACATTTTATAGCAGTAATTGTTGGTTCGAAAGCTAGATGGTAGAACCAGCACTGATAAAACAAAGAAAATGAACCTCTCAAAAGGAGCTTGGGACTCAACCAGTGATTAAGAAGATTAAGAAGCTGCCAAATGGAGTGATGTAATGACTGACCTCTGGAACTCTTGGTATAAATACCACTTTTCTCTAACTCTTATCTTATTCATTACTTGCCTGTAGAGGAGACAGTTGTTCTCCGAAGTTTTCCCGTAGCGAGTATACTATAGAGGGGTTAACCTTTTAGGGTGAGGTTATCAGCTTCATGCCCTGCTACACCTTGGCTGCTGATATCCACAAACACCTAATTCACATCTCAAGTCAACAGAGAAGCATTTTTTTTTTTTTTTTTGTTTTTTTTTTTTTTTAAGAAATGGGTCCAAGACTTTGTCACACAAAGGATCAGACTTTGGACTCATTGGTTAGGTGAAGCCAGTAACATCTGGACCACACGAAGTGTTAAGCAAGCTTCTGATTACATAATGGCTAAACAACAATAATTTCAAAGAAATTCGTAATTGTTAAACTGCTTTAAGTTCATGCTGATGAAACTATTGCAAAGTGAACTAATTGCCCAGCCTTTTATGTAAATAACCTCAGCAGGGGATTCTCAGTGGCTTTATTGACTCTTTAATTATTAATTTTGAAATTCATTTTTTAGTTTTCTGTAAAAGAAAACTATTGAGATGGCTTTATCTGTCCGTCTACACTTTGTCTATCCGCCCTCAGATTTAAAACTGCTGAAGCTAGAGGGCTGCAAATTGGTATGTAGCTCATCCACCCTCTAATCATCAAACATATTAAATTGCAGCCCTCTAGCCTCAGTAGTTTTTATTTCATTTAAAGTTAGCCATGATAGTACATCTGGCACTGCTATAGTAGGTGCCAGCAACACAGGTCACCACCGTGCCGCGGCTGAAAGTTTCATGGGTCGAGGCTGAATTTCATACAGCATTATATGCTTTACAGAAAACTCAATCTTTGAGTCTTAACAGTCAAGATATCACTCTTGTAATTCAGTTTTAAGAATATTAGGTAAGGATAACAACAACATGGTACATCTGCAATCCAGCGGCGTCTGTTTCTACATCTTGAACCGCTCCCCTTCCGGACTGCCGCTCTCCCTGTTGTCTCCGGAGGCAGAAACTTTCACAAGAAAAAATGGCTTACCATCTTATTTTGGAACTCTCTCTCTCTCTCTCTCTCTCTCTCTCTCTCTCTCTCTCTCTCTCTCTCTGCTGCAACTTTTCATAAAGTTGTCTTCACTTGAGATCTCGTGTTATGAGGGTGCCATATGTCTCCCGCTCACCAATGGAGTCATCAAATTAAAGATGGCGGTGATCCGGCTCATCGCCCTCCGTTGAATCTCTGTTCTAAAGGTTTTCGAGACCATTTTTGATCCCGGGCGCGGGTGGGTCCGGGTATTTCTGCGCCATCACTGATTTAGAAACCTCCACAAATAAATCTCCCTACAGAGGGAAATATCTCAATCGGAGAGAAAAAAATCCGAGAGGCGCATTCCGAAAAAGCCTCTGTGCATTCGACGAAAGTATTCGGAAATTCTTGAGGGATGCTGAAAAGCATAAATATAAATGGAAGTAAAAAGAATTGTAGTTTCCCCTGAGAGAGTCGAGCAGCAACGGACAGATGGCGCCACGGTTCCTCTTCACTGATTTCCAAAGGATCTCAAAATCGGTGCGTCAGGTGAGGGACAATTTCTTTTCAACGGGAAAAAATCATATTAAAGGAGGAACCAGTTGGAATTTTTCCGAAAATCTTGACTGGATGGCCGGGAAACGGAGGACGGAGAGGCTGGGAATAACTTAAGACGTGCATACAGTACATCTTGTATTCTTTTTTTTTTTTCAGGATGCTTTGGACACTTTATGAACTTTTTTTATTTTTATATTCTTATATTTTCGGTACTTTATTTTGTAATTTGAATGTCTATCAGTTGAAACGCAAGATCCAGAAAGAAATGAATGGTAAACATTCTTTTCCATCTTTTTTACTCCTTTTTTTTATTTCCCCAAAGAATTCATAAAAGAAGGAAATGACATTTTCCGAGCAGATATTTTTCCTCTCTCTTGATCAAAGGGACCTCCGCCGCTCGGCCATGAATATTGTCGCCATCAAACGAGCCAATTTCGCCACTAATAGGCCATTCACTGCTCTGCAAAACTGCCTAACTATCCACACAGTGAATGCTGACTAATCCAACGGCCAGTTTGAGGAAACAAGCAGCCAATTCGAAACTTAACAATCTATTCAACAACTAAAAGGCTGATGAATCGGTTTTAGCCTGTTTTGCAAGGTCATCTCAATATGGCTCACCAAAAAAGAAAAAAAAGAAAAACTTTTTTGTTTTGTTTTTCATTATATTGCAACAGAGACAAGCCTTTCAAAAATGGGAAAAACGCTCATCGTTTCTCAATAAATTCCTATGAATGGGACGTTTATCAAAATGTCCGAGTCTTCTTTAGTCAGCATCGGATTCTATAGAAACAAAATATAATCCGCTTCGACGATTTCATTTCTTTATCATTTTTCCTCTCTCTCTCTCTCTCTCTCTCTCTCTCTCTCTCTCTCTCTCTCTCTCTCTCTCTCTCTCTTCAATTCTGTTGTTGGTTTTTTATGCCCTTTGGCATTTTGGAAGGGGAAGGGAGTTTTACCTCTGACTGTCGAGTCGCTTTCTCTTGTTTCTTCTTTTTTTCTTATCTGCACAAATATGTAGATAAACATACATATTATTTGTATTACATCCTTTTCATCCTTAGAAACAGTGGTATTGTGGTTTAGATCACTTCTTACCAGTCTAACAATGAGTGAGAAGGAAAAGAAAGAAGTATGACGTGGCGGTGGATGAAGCACAGGAAAAGTCAAATAATCCACCGGGCTTAGCATAAATACGTTCGCATTGTTAATCGAATGAGAGAACTTCAAAGTCTTGACGTGAACAGATTAAAAAGAGTGAACAGATTAAAGGTTCATCGTCTTTCAAGGAAATGCTTCTTGATGGAAATCACAGCTTAAGGGATAACTGTTCAAAGACTTGTCCAGCAATGCACTATATTTAGATATTGTTGGGAATCAGGTCTGTGAGACAGCTTCATTCACCCGAGTTTTTAGGAAGAATAAATTAAGCCTGTCCTAGAGATCTGTTTAAGACAATATAATCTGCCCATAATGCTAAAGGGCATGGCAGGATACCCAGGTTAAAGCAACGAACTGAAAAATCTTTGAATTCAACCTGTAAATCTATGAAGAATGTCAACTGAAAATTTAAAAAATAGTCTGGAAGTCTTTGTTTGTCAAGACGCTTCTCATGAGAGGCATAAATTCACGGTGGTCGGTATAGGAATTTTGCCTTGTGATGTAACGATTTCTAATGAAACTCAGCAAAAAAACATCGATGGTGGTTTCAAGTGACGAGTAGATGAAATATTATTATAAAAAATAAGAATGGATACATAACTATAACACAACATACACACCCACACACACACACACACACACACACCACACACACACACACACATATATATATATATATTATATATAGTATATATATAGATATATATATATACATACGTATAAGATCAGCAACAAAATTCATAAACGTCCTAAAAACCAAACTCAGAACCAAAGAAATCACATCCATGGACGTAAAAAGCCTTTTCACTAATGTACCAGTAGACAGCACGGCAGACTTAATCTTTAACTACTTGTATGGGTCACAACAAACCCTCGCCGTAAATCCAAGAGAAGAACATAAGAAGCATGCTTCCAGCATACACAAAAAAAGCACCATTTTACTCAAACAAAGGAGAAGTATCCCGCTAAATTGATGGGGTAGCCATGGGATTCCCCCTGGGCATATATATTTATACGGCGAATTTAGAGGACAATGTTTTTAACGATCGTGAGAAACCAGAAATCTATGCGAGATACATCGACGATATTTTCACTGACAACATATTCAGACTTTAAAAGACATCTTCAAATAGAAGTCCATACACAAACTTCCCCATAGAACACAGCTTAGACCAGAAACTTCCATTTTAGATGCACTAGTAAACAACGAAACCAACAAATGCAACGCGCTAATTTCAGGTTACACACAAACAAAGCTACAAACATCGGGCGCTGCCTGAACGGGAGAGGTGAATCCCCCAGGCCTATAAACGGTTTGAAATCCGTTCATATGTACGACGGGCCTTTACCCATTGCACCACGTGGAGGACGACGCACAAGGACTAAACAACAGAATACGGCAGCTACTCACTAATATCGAATTTGAAGACAACATGATACAATCAGAAATACGCAAGTTTTTTTACCTATACTACAAGCTAGATACCACCAAAGACCAACACGGCCACAGGACCTGACAACAGATAAGAATATACTAAAAAACTAACTTTAACAACGAATATAACAACAGCAGTAGCATTATCAAGAAAAGTTATTAGGAAGAATGTCAAACCACGAGCCCCTCATACCGACATAAACATTGGGGTATATTGCAAACTCCACTTACTGGCATCACTGATAATGAGAAATAGCACATGCACACAGACACCGAAGGAGATGACTACCTATGTAGTTTATGAATTTATTTGTCCCGAGAAGGAATGTTGTCCTTCCAGAGAAAATGACATCGGCAGAACATCCACTGGCCTCAGACAGAGATTACTCGCTCGCAGAAACACTAGAGCCATCTTCCAACACTATACAATCAAACAAACATTTCACTAACGAGGAACTATTCACCTACAAAGCAACACTAAAATAAGATACAGATGCAATTCATATCGGGACTTAACAATCACAGTAGCAGTATGCATAGCCACAAATAAGCCCAGTTTAAATACCCAGATGGGAACCGAAAGAAGTTTACCCTCTGCACAGTCCAGAAACCAGGGTCAAGGTCAGCCCCGGAGAAGAGCGACACATCCTAATTACGCAAACGAAGAAATCGATAATTGCATAAGGAACTTAAGAAGTAGAAATAAATAAAACTTGAAACCAATACTGATAACGTCATATACCATATAATAACACACTATGTAATTAATAGGTTAATTACTAACCACTCTACTGCACTGTAAATTAAACATTGTAAATAAAAACTTTAGCAACTCCCATAATCCGCCTACGGCCGATGGCTTGATATATATATATATAGAACGGGAGAATCTCAGAGTATCGCCAAAAGCACTCCTTTTTTTTATATATATAGATTTTCCAGTCACGGGCTGCTCCACGAGCAAGAGCCCTTGCCAGCACAAGGCTGGCTTAATCTTAAACAACAACTCAGTGTATTAAGTTTTGCTTGAAAAAACCTGATATGTAGGTGAAATGGTCCGTAGCAATTTGATAAAGGGAAAAAACACACCACGACTCTGTGTACGTATCGTATTAAAAACATAAGTAAGTAAATATGAAAAACACTGCACCAAAGATGTCTATGCCACAAACTTGATCACCTACAACAAACACATCCATACACACATTATATATATATATATATAATATATATATATATATATTATATATATAAGGATTTTTAAGGTCAAATGACACTCGTTTAAACAAAGGAAACAAACAACTAACTAGCAATTTAACCTACCCTTGTTCTGTTGCATATCAACTCTTGGAGTTGGCTGAAAGTACAAGCTAGGCAAAAATGAATTTCCGTAGTTATAAAAAAATATACTTTTTATTTCCCAAAATTTGCTAACATTAAAATGGAATAAAAATAACTAACTCTGACTCAAAAGAAACGTTAAACTGTCGTATTTTTCCTCTCAAAATCATATTTAAGTAAGTACACCCCTCTTATCTTATTCTGTCCGACTAATCACAATCTTTCAATAAGTCAATACAAGTCTAGAGAAACCATTTTTCTATATGGTGAACTTCGAATCCATCTGAATAGAGAGATCACAATTATGACATCACTTAACCATTAAAGTTAGTCAAAAAAGAATGTGTACCGCACCCCACTTTTTCTTTCCCCACACAAATAATTGTCACTTCAAAGGTTAACTTTTACAAAGTTCTCTCTTACGTTTTTACCTTGTCCGACAGACCTGCAACACCTCTTCCAGGTGTGTTCCACACTCTGTCAAACAGAATCAGCGAGTCCGCCCCTTAGCACTTATGCTCCAGAATAGATGTCATTTTCTGTTCATTACGAACACACACCACACACACCCTCCCGATGGGCACACAATAACCATGCATGCCTCATGCCTGAAACTCATGATCTTTGAGGCGTCATTGACCACAAAGCGCACAGGTAATCTATCCTGTCTGTTTTTCATTTCAGCATCTTCGAGAATCCAGCGTTTTGCGCTTGTCTCTAACCGGCAAGAGCTGAGGTTGACAACTCACTACCGAGCTTTTAAGATGGCTCGGCCTCCTATGTCTTTTGTGCACCCCTGTTGCACACCACATTGGCTACTGGTATATACTAGTTCATAATATTTGCAAGACAGCCCCTGTAACACATATTTCGACTATCATTATAGCTATTATAACCGCGATCACTGGAACTGTGTAGCACTCATGAAAGAAAGTTCATCCTCATCGTTATCCTTTAAGCAGTGGAACCTAACCGTAACCTCTCCTGTGTAGGTGAAACCTTTAACTGCCTCGATATTTGTTATAATAAAGCCCAAAAAGTTTTATAGTGTAAGTAACATGGAGAAAGAAAATTCTAAGAACATTCTCAGTTTGCCTTATTTTAACGGATTTGAAAACATTAAATCATTGTTAAAAGCATTTAATGACAACCTTGCTTTTTCCTATAATAACACACTAAAAGGAATGCTAATAAAAATGGCCCCAGGGTAAAGCAACAAATATAACACAATTCCATGTATGGACCGCCCCTCTCTTTATCTCAGACAGTTTCAAGCAGGGGGCTTAGAACTAAGATTAAAAACAGCATAAATATTCTCCATCAAAAACTGGGGCCACAAACATCTAATGCAATATTCATTCATTTAAGTGAAAACAATCAACAGATAAATTGGATTGGTAGTCAGTAATTGCAAGATCAAAAGATGTCTTAGTACAAAATCTTTTAGAATCTGTCATAATACAACTTACTTCCCATTGTAATTTTAATATTAGTCGTGGCCTGTTTCATTTAGACCCTTGTATTTGTAACATGTTTAAGAATTACCTCAAAGATATAATTACAGACTTAAATACAAATTAGTTGCCTTCGTGATATTTTCTTTGTATATGTATGTTTAATATGTTTTGTGAATAAGTTTTTGTTTTACCGAAGATCTGATTGTGGTCAGCTGTCGCCCTGTATAATCCTTTATTTGTCTTGTCCCTGTGTCTGAGCAGTTGGACTTAATCTTTTTGTTCTTAAATAGTACCCATGTTTATGCTTGTTTGGAAAAGTTACTCATTCTCCAGGTGTGTCAGATTCTAGGTACTAATCCACTATCTGTCAGTTATACGACCTTTCCTGTACCCTCAATTTCTCATGTAAGTTAGTTTTTGTCGGTGAGTAAAGGACGTTGAGTCGAAAGATCTTGCATAAAAACTCCATTGTTTATTTTTCCTTCGTGTCTTATACCTATATATATATATATATATATATATATTTATATATATATATATATTATATATGTATATAATATATATATATATATACATATTAATATATATATATATATATATATCATATGTATGAATGGTAATATTTATCGCTAATATGATTGATAGTTATCAATCAAAAAAAATAAATGGCTATAACACATCTACATTATCATGTCTCATTAAATATCCAGTCTTCTTAGAACCTTAGCCCTTTGACTATCAACTAAGAAAGAAAAAAGCCATTCAGATATATGACAATTACAGTTAATACGAGCTCAGAGATATGGAATGACTTCTTATTAGGTTAATCGAAAAGAACAAAAGATAACAGAAATATTCCTCGATTTAAGATAATAAGTGTTCGTGACTGGAAATTTATGGAGATCAATAGGTTTATACCTCCTGTTGTCCATATAGGAGATCCTTGAGCTACTTGTTTAGATTTATATAAAAGAAATAGAGAACAATACTAAGGTCGTTGGCTTCAGAAAATCATATTTACATTTACTATAATGAGCTATAATCGTTAAGTAAAGAGGCAATTATTCTGTGACCTTACAAATGAAATATCATTCCACTGCATATCCTCTAGCGAACTTTCAGTTAATAATTTCACTTTTTTAAAAGATTCAAAATCGCCATCCTAAACCCTTTCCTGCCTGAAATAAAAAATTTATTCCTTGCGAGATTATATTTCGGATCTTCATCCTATTTCAGTTTAGTTCATCATTTAACAGTAGGATGATGTGACTCTGCAGTCGTTTAGTAACTTTTATGTATATAGTGTTTTATGTAGAGGATTTTCATACATACAAACTCAAGTTAATTTGTCTCAAAAAATTAATACATTAAAAAATGTCCAATGACTGTATTATCAAGCCAGATCAAACTACGTAGCGTGATAGTTAATGAGCACTAAAAAAAAGGCCATTTTACTATGCGGCCAGAAGTTGAATCTTTGTTTCTATTGCATAATTCTTCCCTTATGCGCTTAATCCATGCATTAGGCCACTCCAGCTTCACTTTATCACAACATAGGCTGAGGAGATTAGTCATAATTGCATTACGCGAAGGAAGTATTTGTAATCTATTTTCCGTCTGCTTACATAAAGCCATTGCATTACATAATCTAATATGAAAAACAAGCTTGTTTTGAAGTGATCGGTTAACTTTAATAGCTTTTCCGAAAAAGAAGTCAGGCATTTCAGCAAGATATTCCAATAACATATTTAAGGAAAGGAATAAAAAACGTGCATGGGTTTTTGTACGTACCCATGCTAGGGAAAGATTCACAACAAGAGAGAGAAAACAATTTATTGTGCAAAAAAAAAAAAAAAAAAAAAAAAAAAAGCTTACAAAGTACAGCAAAACGACAACCCGAACGCAGTATGCGTAAAGGGGAGAGCCGTCTTGAATGAATGGCATTGGCTGTGGTATTATACACAACTTTTCCACCCTATAGATTACTAGACAAATGTCGCTCATCAGGTCTGAAATGTACTCAGGTAGTATTACAAAGTATAAATACTTACAGATAAACTAGAAATTACAATATAATAAGTAGGATTTTTTCACAGAAAAATTTGCCATAAATATTATGGAATATGGAACTTTTATATATGCTGTTCAATAAAAATGATTTGAATGCCTGCTATACAAGATATACATTTGATCAGGTTTCTGTCGAGGTACACAATTATTACGGTGTAACATGTAGTATACTTTATAGAGTAAATAATGAGCAATTTCTTACTTTATAACACGTTAAAACTTTAAATAATTACTTGACAGTATGAATTACATTCAGATGAGTCAACACATAAAATTTTATATAAATATTGTAAGAAAAATTAGATATAAAACAGTTTTAATGATACTAACAGGAAGCTCCAGAATAGGATGCACAAAATTTAGCTTATGCTTAATATGCTAATATAATTATTTAACTGAATGAATTACATTTACATGAGGTCAAGATATAAAATTTTATATAAGCGTTATAAGAAAATAAGAAACATAACTATTTTAATGATGCTGACAGGTAACTGCAAAATAACATGTACTACAATTTAGTGAATGCACAATATGCAAATAATTATTCAACTGAAAGAATTACGTTTAGATGAGGTCAACATAAAATTTAATGAAAATTTTATAAACAAAAAAGGTAGAAATACAACAGTTTTAATGATGCTACCAGGTAGCTGCAGAATAAGTACTACAATTTGATTTATGCACAACATAATGCTGTATAATATACAAGTCTATTGACTACCTGGAGCAAGGAAAATTTTGGATGGGAGTCATAACCCTTTTCAGCACACCAGGTTGTAGAAAATGATTGATTAAGTCAACTTCACTCAGTGGCCTGTAATGAGTAATCTCTTCACACTCCACGAGATAATGACTTAGAGTGAGCTTCCTTAACTCGCCACATAGTCTGCAGCATGTTTCTGATGGACTGACAGCTGACAGTACCTCCCAAAGGTATCAGCTCAGCATCCTTAGTCTGCTATATGTTGTTTGCTTTCAAAAATATTATGTAGTAATATTCTAAAATTTCGATATTTGCAAATCACATTTTTTGTTGTGTTACAGGAGTTTGTCTCAATGGCAGACTTTTTTTAGGATTTATTTTTTATTTTTTATTCTGTTAGGAATGATCATAAAATGTTCTGGTTTGTAATCACCCTGGCGGGAAAAAATAGAAGTTACTCCTAAATATCGGGATATTTTTTAAATCAAGTTACAAAACCTAGTCTAATAGTCAAAATATCATCTCAACATGTAATATTTGACTGCCTACGAATGCTGCATAGGAAAGTCCATGCACGAACGAAATCATTAGCTATCCAGACTCGTGAAGCATAAAAGTATAAAATTGT
Organism: Macrobrachium nipponense; assembly: GCF_015104395.2. Taxonomy (NCBI): domain Eukaryota; kingdom Metazoa; phylum Arthropoda; class Malacostraca; order Decapoda; family Palaemonidae; genus Macrobrachium; species Macrobrachium nipponense. The sequence continues at coordinate 32,648,491 of NC_087213.1, forward strand.
TGAGCTTCTTTCTCGGGGCCAGCTGAGCATCAAATTTAATCAAGTAACATTTTTCATTTCAAAACTGTACTGCAGGTCAGGCATCGCTTCGAATCCTGTTCGTTGTGCGTGTATGTAAGTAATTATTTGTTTGTTTCTCAATTTATTTCCATTTTTTAAATTCTCTTCACTCTCTTCTTTTCTTGTTGTTGACGGGGTTTTGATTGAGAAAGTAAGAGTAACGAAAGGATTATCGGTGGAAGACACGGAATGAGTTTTGACAATGACTCATAACCGTTGCATATCAAAGGATTATTTTGAACAATAATGACATTTGACGATTTCTTAAAATAACATAACAATAATAGAATAGGTCATATACCAGATTATGTATGTTCAACCTTAAACAGGAATTCCTTCAAACATCAAACGCAAGGGTATTAGAAAAACTAATGAATTTTAAGATTACCTTGTAATCATTTTTCAAATGATGGCCGTCATCACTCCTTGACCTCCCATTGGCAGGTCATCTTAGTAATATACCATGTTATGTTTCTATTTTTCCCGCTTTATATTCTAATAAATCTTTGGGCATCTTTTGCCTCTATAGTTTTGTAATCTTACTAAATTACATTGTATATAAGTTAGAGGGCAATGAAAGTCATTATACAAAATAAAGTAGCATGTAATCTTAGAATTTTCATTTTTTCTTTTTTTTTTTTTTGATAAAGAAACGTTGATGCTCTTACGTATCCTCGCATGCAAAGAACTTAAACCATATCCTGAAACCTACTCAGTTATTATTGTTCTTATATATTCTATCTAAGCTATCAAATGTTTAGCTTATTTAGAAAATGAAACATTTAAATGGCAATTGTGTATTTCCCGCCAATTCTCTTAACTTTCACTCATCTGCTCTCTTTCCCCCCAATGCTTGACATTCTATTCTTCTTTTACTCTTCCGTTGCTTCTTCTTCTCATCTTTCATCTTCTTCTTCGCCTTCCGATTCTTCTCCTCGGGAGATGCTTTCTTGACTTCTGTCCCCTAAATGGAATCGTTTCCTCTGAAGCTTCGGCTGAGTTACTGCAGGAAGGCTTCGGGAAGCAGGAAGGAAGACCGGGAGGAGACGCAGAAAATATGAAGTGATGTGGGGCAAAGGGATGTCAGGATGGAAAAGCATTAAGGTGCCTCTGTGGCGACGACGTTGGCTGGTGCGCGGGTGGGTGGGTGGGTGGGGGGGGGGGGGGGGGGGCGGTCGGGGTTCTAGGGGGGACTGTGGATGTGAGGGCGTTGGGGGGTAGGAAACGAAGAAGAGGATAAAGGTTTCGTTGGAGATAAAAAGGAATCTGGGTGACAAGAAAAATTGGAAGGGAGAAAATAAGGTTATGAAGCAGGGACGAGGCAGAAACTTCGCTGTCTGGAGGACAGTGAAAACAAAAGATTGAAGAGATGCGAAAGATGAGCTTGTTGAGGGGAATGTATCCATCCCAATCAAATGGAGAAGTATCATGATGATCGTAAATCCTTGAATTTGGATAAACGAAAGGTTCTGTGTAAGGAGAGAAATATGTTCGTTGCCCTATACAAAACATTCGTAAAAGTTCAGAAATTTAACTGGAAAATTTAATGCCAAAAAAAAAAAAAAAAAAAAAAGAAAAAAAAAAAAAAAAAAAAAAAAAATTAAAATTCAGGAAACGAAAGCTCTCGAAAATACGTCTTATTTTCTATTAATATAGAAACCTGGTTAAATAACAAAGCAGTGCAGTAGATTGATTGATTGATTTGTTACTTCTTACTGGCGTCGCAAACGACGAGGGTTATTGTCGCCGCAGTGCAGGGTAGAGTAAAAAACAATGCCACAATGGAACAGATAACTCAAATTACTACAATATCATAAGAAAACAGAGACAAATAGACCAAAACCATGTTATGTAACCGTCTTGCACGTAAAAAAAAAAAAAAATGCCCCATAAAGAGAGGGTCCAAGGAAAAGAGAAATATCCAGCAATCGAGCTGTAATGGATAAATGTAACAACAGGGACACATAAGGGCAGACATCCTAGAGTTGACGAGATTTTACAAATAATAAAAAAAATAGCAATACACGAATACGTCATATTCCGTCTTTGCTTTCTTTTTTTCGTAATTTTTGGTGCTGAAATATAGTGCCAGTTAGGAACACCGTGAGGACAAAAATGACCAATTTGTCGAAAATTGCATTTTTCCTAACTATACAAACCTGAGGTCCTTAACAATAGGAAGTAGCTAGCGGCAGCTGGAACGGTCGTAAGCTTCGAACAAGGGGAGAACGGTAGTTAACTGCTTGTCCGATCGTCGCGCGCCGCGCGACTGGGAGGTAAAAACAAATCACCTTTTGCTTTTGGCCCATGCAAAATACGCAGAGTGAGGGGTGGCATGAGGAGGGATTATATGTAAAGGACCTCAGGTTTGTATAGTTAGGAAAAAATGCAATTTTCGACAAATTGTCATTTGTTCCGATACGTAATACACTCGGTCCTTTAACAATAGGAAGACTCACTTCTTGGTGGGAGGAATCTGAGTCTTTTGATGAAACAGACTGGTGTTCGTCCATCCCTGGAATGCCTCCCTGGTCGTAAGAACGAGGGAGGGATCCAAGCCTCTGTCCGATTGATCGGGGTGTGAACCGCAGGATCAATGGTCAGACCTCTGGTCCGAGCTACTAAGGAGAGAGGCAAGCGTACTCTTCTACCCCCAGCAGCAAGAAAACTTGTTCTGTTTGCAAGAGCAACATAAAAGTAGGGTTGTCTCAAGCTGGCATCCACTTCCTCCCCCTTGTTTTGGAGGAAGTGGTGGATATACGCCTCCTATCCCTAGTGAAAGGGATAGGATGGGGCTCTGTTAAGTAGCTCACCTGCATCTTGTCCCCTTATCCAGCAGGGTGACGACAGTGTCCCTCTAACCACAGGTAGAGGGGAAGAAAAAGATGGTAATGAGCCGTCACACTCTCATTCACCATCCATTCTTACGGTCACACCAGGACTCGATGCTGTTCAGCCTGCGAGGGTTGGGTTGCTTACACAACGTAGTTGAGCAGCCACCCCCAACGGGTCCCAAGGAAAAAGATCCAAGGACTGTGGGCAAATATCCCGAAGGTAGAAGGAAGGGGCATGTGGTCTGGTTGGACCAGGACCCCTGCCTTCGTACCTGCGCCAAGGAGGAAAGTTCTTGTGGACAAGGCAGCATCTCCTTCGCATCGAAGGCGGTGAAAGTCCATTAGGGAGGGGATTGTGAACGACTCGAACCAATCGTCAGGGACCCGAAGGGTTTCTGAGTCTTCGCTACGAAGTTCGGTACGAAAATCGGAGCGTCACGGATCCCATCCCCTGGGTGCCTGACTTCGCAGGAGAAGTCATGCAGTTTCCTCAGAGGAAAAAGAAGGAAAATAGTCGCATGACCTATCCCTCCTTCTCTACTTCGGTGATGTCCAGTACCCTACTGGTCTGTCCGTTAGCAACGAAGTCTCTCGCCCTCCTCCCTATCCCCATGCAGCGAAGTTCTCGGTAGTGGATAGGACACCGACATCCATGGTGGGTGTCAATGGTATGGGTACTGTGACAAAGCTATTAAAACGAAAGTAATGGTTTGGCTGTGTAACAACCGAACTAAGTCAACAGCGTAATTCCTAACTGACTCGGGCGCTCTCAGCTGCCGACTGACTGCGTTTCGGTAGGAGGCAAGTTGTCAAAGCATCCGAGTAAGTCACGTGACTTCGCCTTTAAAGGTTATGCCGAGAGACCAACAATGATGTATTTGTTTGTCACCAATGCCGGACAGCGAGTGATGATTCTCTTAAGGCATGTATCCAACAGGCGAAGTCAATTGCCTTCTAGAGACCGAGGTACTGAAGGTAAAACATCTTCATGTTTGTTGAATCTCAGCTAAAAGGAGGAAAAGAAAACCACTATGTACCGTTGAAGACGAAGGTAGATATTGAATGCAACCTACGTCTTCACATATGAATCGAGAGAAGGATCTCAAGATTCATAAAACCTGTGCTTACAAATGACTGAAAAACGCTAACCGCTATTTCATTGCTGTCCCGGTGAGAAGTCGTAGTTGCAATGAAAGCGGGGCGTTCTTCGGTAATGAAAACACAGGTGAAAGCCGCCTGAAGAACTGCTTTCTCATGGGCTGAACATTTGGAGGTAGAGCTGTCAGGTCGGAGAGTAGGCGATGTCTTCTGACACATCTTGTAATTCGGGTGAACATGAACAATTGTACACCTACGATACGAGATATTTTGAGACAAACTCAGATGTCTGCAAAATCATTCGAATTATCGCAGTGCGATGCAGCGGGAGACTTGTACAGACTCTGTTACCGTGCGGTAAACAGAAAGATGAAAGAGTCCCAAGAGATATCTCTGTTGAAAATTCTCGCAATGTCGAAGGCGATGGAATCTAGCGTCACCGCAGTAGATGGTCCTTTCAATTATTGCGAGAATCCCCGTTAATCAGAGACCTAAGTCCATAGATTGTTAGGCAGAGTACGGTCGGTAGTCAATCAAGCAGGGGAGAGAGAGACATACATGACCGTGAATCTCGGAGCCAGCTGATACTGAGCTGCCTATCAATATCAAGCAGTTCAATACGCAGTGGTTGAGCCTGCTGACTCGTCATCCTGAGTTGCCAGGTAATCATTATTCGAGGAATGCGTTTCGGCTAGAACTACCGAGCATAAAAGATATGCTCGGGCAATTATATTTTAGGCGAAACGAATTTCGGTAATATAAAAGTTGAAATGGTGTTGTCGTTGACAAAACCATAAGTTATATAAAATTGAAACTAAAACTCCTGGAGGTTGCAGGCAACCCCGAGTTGCAGTTCCATTAGAATACTTCTCGTCTAAGTCGCAATCCGTAGAATAACTAGGATATGCGCCTACCCCTCGGACAATTCAACTGCTTAGCAGAATCATGTCGCGAGGTTAATATACGTAGTATATTGTAGGATTCTGAACAACGATCTCCATCCTAAATTCTTTCCTTCAAGAAAACAAAATAAGGATGGAGATCGAACCACCTTCGTTCTCTATCAAAGAGAGTGAATGAGAAGTCTTCCTCGAAGGAAAAAGCTTCAATGGTGAACAGAATACTAAGACGATAGTTCAAGCCAAACTGGATATTCCCGTCCGATCCCTCTATTCCAGGTTGGTCGCCTACTGTGAGATAGTTCCTTTCAGCAGCAGTCTTCTTTACAAATGCTAGAAATTCCAGGAATTCGAGCATAGGCGAGGTTCCCGATTATTCCGTGTAACATATCGGGGATTCTCGTCTCGCTCACTTTGGACCGTGGTCTCGCGTAAGTGTTGAAGACGTAAAAAAACTCGAACAACTCTGAATGCGCTAGAAATTCCGTAGAATTCTAAGCAGTCTGCGAAACCCCCACCGAATTCGTCAAACGGATATCGGCTTGGTGGTCCTCTCGATTCCCGTAGAAATCGAGAATGGAGCAGGATTCCTCCTCAACGACCGGGGCTTACGTTCAGGTAGGACCCGAAGGTCCCTCCGGTAGCGCAGTCCCGAACGTGGATCCTACAAAAAGAAATCTCGTAGGATCCTCCCCTTTCCCTCATAGCCGTAAGGAGGGAGGGAAATGGGGAAGGAATTGATACTCGCTCGCCTTCCCAGTGGAACTAGCAGTTGGAGAAGAGTAGGAGCAGCCTCGCCTTGCGGCGATGGCCTCTCAGAGTCTGGGGAAAAACGTATCGTAGGAGGAAAAACGTTTTCCCCGCGGAGGGTTACGAACTCTCACTGTAGGTAAGGGTCTGCCGCCACTGTGAACGTCGTCTGGGTGGGGCTGAATCGACACCCTGACAGGAGAGAGCCGATACCGTTGCCTCCGACTCATTCCAGTCCTCGTCGAGGTCGAAACTCTCAGGAGGACCGAAGGAGTATTTAAGAATACGGTGTCCGAAAGACACGTAGAAAAACGCCGCTGTCGCAGTAGAGAGGTGGAAGTAGCTTGATCGACCGGCCAGAACTTGAGAGAGCCTTCTTGTCCGGAGACGAGAGACCACTGGTTCGAGACGAATCGGCAACTCCGATCGACGGCAGACCCACCGTCGTTTGGGTTCCCTCTCGGGCCCCCAAACGACTCGAGCAGAGACGTGGGCTTCTGCTGGTGGGAGCGGCAATCCTTCCGCAGGGTCATTATGCTGACGAATCAGCCTAATGACTTCTGCAAATTCCTCGTATCTCGGGAGTACCGCGTCTTGCGGAGTAGGACCATCCAGTCCCTCCAACAACAAAAGATCCCTAGATACTCCTCCTTCAGAAGGAGGAAGAGCGGGCAGGACCCCTGACGGTCGCCTCCAGCTAATTGCGCGTATGTCCTGGGGCGGTCCTAGAACGTGCCTGGTCCATACGGCTCATAGCGGGTCGCGAGCGGCGCATCTCCGCGATCACTCATAGGTACCTTTCTCCTCCCCGGCGTAGCTGAGGAGGTTGAAGGTACAGGAGAGGCAGACTGACGCTCCCCCCTAGCCCGCTGCAGGACCCGCGTGCTTGGAGGGCCGCTGCTGATCGTCAACCCGCGGTGGCGATCGAGCAGCATGCTAGCCATGCCGCTCGCCTGAGGCGAGAGGCTTGGCTGAGAACGTCGACGCTGATCGCTAGCGTCAGGCGAGCTGTTGCTGGGTTACCGTCTCCGCCCGAGTCCCGATGGGAGCGGCGTTCAGGTGACCTGCTAGGCTCGCTGTCACGGTGAGACCGGCGAGCGTCCTCTCGGCGCGTCGAGCCACTGGTACCAGCCGTGGCTTGGTACCGACGGCCGCGGGGGGGACCCCTTCTCGCCTCAACCCGTTATGGGAGAGGCAGACCTGACGCTACCCCCCTTCGCTCGCTGGCAGGACCAGCGTGCGTGGAGGGCTGCTGCTGATCGTCAACCCGCGGTGACGGTCGAGCAGCAGGGCCTAGCCTTACCGCTCGCCTGGGGCGATTGGCTCGGCTGAGAACGTTGAGACCGATCTCTAGCGTCAGGCGAGCTGCGCTGTCACCGCCTCCGCCCGGTCCCATCTGGGAGCGGCGGAACGGGTGGGGACCTGCTAGGCTCTGTATCGCGTCGAAAAGAAGACGGCCAGCGTCCTCTCGGCGCGTCGAGGGTCGTGGTACCAGCCGTGGGCTGGTACCGGGCGGCCGCGGGGACTCCTTCCTCGCCTCAAACCCGTGGCTGATCAGCGACCGTCAACCCGTTAGCCGAGCAGCCAGTTGATCGCTGCGAGAGCGTCCACTGGCCTGGCGAGAGTCGTGTGCACGACTCTCGCCAGTCTTCTTTGCTCCGCGCCGCTGTCTTGACGGCGAGCGAGCTCGGGCTGTCAAAACTTTGGGCTGGACGGTCCTTTCTTGGAAGAGCGTCCACTCGGTGCTTCTCGCGAACGAGAAGCGGCCGAGACGGAACCTGGTTTAGCGGCAGACCCGCTAGCACCAGGTGAGGACGCACCAGCGAGGCTGGTGCCCTCTGGTCCCGTCGACTTCTTCTTTGCAGAAGAAGCGACGGGCCAACGTTCCGAAGGAACAGGAGGACCAGCAGAAGAGGCTCCCCAGCTCGCCTGAGCGAGCCAGGGCCCTTAGAAGATCCCGAAGAGTCTTCTAGGGGGGAAGGAGGCAACCTTCTTCTTCTTCGGCTGTTTGGCCTTAGAAGTCGAAGGGGAGAGAGGCCAGCGGACGACGTATGAAGACGACGAAGACGACGACGACACCTTCTCCTCTTCCTCTTCGCCAGGCTCCGCAGGACAGACGTCAGTCTTTCATCCAGGAGGGAGCTGGGGCATTGCCGAAGCAACAGGGCCAGACTGCACCTGTCCGGAAAGACCTGAGACTGTGACAGCATCACAACAGCAGGAACAACAGGAACAGGTCCAGGAACAGCAGGAACATCTGAAAGTGAATGAGCAGCAGCACCTGATCTGAAAGGGGTAATGAGCGTCTGGGACAGCAACAGGTACGGCAGGCACGGCAGGTACCACAGGAGAGACAGGCGTCCTGTCGGCAGCTACCGTCATCCTCGGCACTGGCGGCAGGTCCAGGGGGTACTCTTTGGGCGGCAGCGGCAGTCGGGGTCGGCAATACAAGAAACCCAGGTGGGGGGGGCGGTGGCACCGTCCTGATTGGCACGGCAGGAATTGGTTCTGGATTGCAGCCGTGGGTGTTACCGACATGAACATGTTTTGTGTGTACACCAGGTGCGGTGACCTCTCCTATGCTGGTGTCGAGATTATGGTTGTTTGTAGTGGTTACCGTATCATGAGTGACCACTGCCGACCAACCGCCAACCGCTGAATCAACCCCTGCAGTCCCAGCGACTCCCCCCACCTGTACCCAGGTATTCACCGCTGATGCAAACCTGCGGAAGCAACAGTCGGGTTAGTTAGGAGGGGGCTTCCTCGCGCCTGGGGGTAGAGAAAACCCACCCAGAGCGGACGGAAGACCCCGAGTACAACTGGACGTCCGTTACCAAAGGAGTCACTGGACTTCCCGATGACTTCTTGTGTCCTCGTACAGCACCCACTGCGTCCTCTGACGAATGCATACACGTTACACAGGGACTCGTTTTGCGGGAGCACTCTCGCCCCACCCCCGACAACGAGTACAAACCTCGTGAGGATCTACATCTACATCCAAGGTCGTCCCCTACCACGATGTAGCACCGCGGTAACATAGATAGATAGTAAGAGGGGGTTCCCTCACGCAAACGACATGCCCCCCACCCCGAAACGCGAAAGGAAGCCCCACAAATACAAATACAATGAAGAAGCCTGAGCGGGGGCAGAAGGAAGACGAAAGAATCGGTACCCAAGGGAGTCGCGGGAGAGCTTTTTCCGACGACTTCCTGGCAGACCTTCGCTTCCCCACCCCCGCCCACAGCAGTGAAAAGTTAATATTGAAATTGAAACAGAATACTGCCCTTGCGATTCACTTCATAGAACTTGGAGAAAAGATCATTCCCGGGTAAGAACGGAAACTTTGATCCAATAATATGATGCACATAAAAATATATATGAAAATGAAAACAGAATACTGCACTTGCGATTTCATTTCACATAAAAAAATCGTAAGGATCAATTCCCGGGTAAGAACGAAATTTGATCCAGATTAAATTCATGCAATCAATAAAAGAAAATGAAAGAATATTGCAATTGCGAATCCATTTCATTGCCATTCTATTATACAAAATTAAAAAAAAAAAAAAAAGTTTCATGCCGAGCGCATCACACTCTCGGTTTAACGAACGCACAGGGCAAAATATAATGAAAAAAGTACTTACATTTTTCAATTACACCCTTTCGCCCAAATACATGACTCGGCGCGAGCGCGCCGCCTCGGCACCGAGACATAATCAAGGATTCATAATTAAGTAATGAAAATGAAACAGTGTACTTACAGTTTTCATTTTCAAGGTCAAACAAACCATAGTAGAAAACACATAAACAAAGCATACGGGTACGATGAAGCGGGGCAGAGAGCGATGACGAACACGTCCTTCACACCCGCGGCCGAAAGCAAAAGTGATTTGTTTACTTCCCAGTCGCGCGGCGCGCGACGATCGGACAAGCAAGTTAACTTACCGCTTCTCCCCTTGTTCGAAGCTTACGACCGTTCCAGCTGCCGCTCAGCTACTTCCTATTGTTAAAGGACCGAGGGTTTGTATACGTATCGGAACAATGTATATTTCTGAACTGAACTCGATTATGGTCAAGTAGTACAATTTGTATGCACAAAAACGCCTGGCGCACACACACACTCACATACACCACACATGTATGTATGTATATATATATATATATATATATATATATATATATATATATATATATATAATATATATATATATATATATTTATATATATATATCTATAATATATAATATATATATAATATATATATATATATATATATATATATATATATATATATATATATATAACTCCAATTTCCGGAGCAACAGCTCGAAGAACAATCATTTATTAAATACATGCCGACGTTTCACAACTCCACATTGTTGCATTTTCTAGCTGCAAACAGGCGAAACATGGCAATCAATAAACTAATAAATCCGAATTACATATTATAATTAAATTAAACATTCAGAATTTTAATTGCTAAAACATTTACTTAAAGAACAAGCAAATGCTGGTGACTAACCCTACCCAAGAAAGTTAAAAAAATATACTGTACTCGTATAGAGTTACAACGAGAGAGAGAGAGAGAGAGAGAGAGAGAGAGAGAAACAATAACAAACATACAGACAGAGAAAAAGCTCAACAAGACCATCAGGCAATAAACAATTGTGTGGATGACGTTTGGGAGTTTAACGGTGGTACAGTCAATTTGATAATGGATTCCAGTATTGTTAAGTCGTTTTCTTTTTGTACCTGTCCTACTATTGAAAAATCTTTATTGTCTATATAGGTTTTACATATTTTTATATGGTTTTTAATATTAGATTGTTCAGGGCTAGACAATCTGCTCCCAGTTCTGAAGCTGACCCCTCTGAGACCGTCAATGCGCACTCGCAACAGCCTTTTTCTACATCCGACATAGATCCCCTGACTATATCTGGGGCACTTGTACTTATATATAACGTTGGATGTAAGCAAAGGACTGAGCTTATCTTTGAACTTGAAGAGAGAGCCAGCTGTTCTGGGATTCTTCGGAATGAGTTTCAGGCTGAGGGCCGGTAATTCCTTTTGGATGATGGTTAGAAATTTCTTCCTGAAAGTATCATATTGTATGAAGGGAATGCTGTGTACAAATTCATTTTAGGGACAGTGTGATATAGAGGAGGTGGGGTCATCTTCTTATTCAATATACTATTTAAGTGTCTGAAGAATATTTTTGATGGGAAACAGTTGTTCCTGATATAGCTTGAAAGAGTTGTTATTTCTTCATGAAAGGTCAGCCAATTAGATGACAGAGTAAAAGCCTTGTTGAGGAGGGTAGAAACAGCGTTTAATTTAAAATTGAAATAACACGAGCTATAAAAATTCATACCTAAACCAGTAAACGTACCTTTACAATATATACCAGTGTGGAATCCTACCGAGTTCTTGGAAACAAGAACGTCCAAAAATGGGAGTTTACTGTTAGATTCTTTGTCTAACGTAAATTTTTTGTTAGGGTGTTGGGTATTGACGAAGTCCAAGAAAGAATCTGCATTAAAATCTTGTTTAAATAGGACAAACGTGTCATCAACATAACGTTTATAAAATAAAGGGAGGAAGGATAAGGGGCAGGTGTCCATTATGTGCTCTTCCAGAGAGTTCATAAAAATGGTGGCGAACGTAGGTCCCAAAGGACTTCCCATGGCCATTCCTTCCACCTGTTTGTACAGAACTCCATTGAAAATGAAGGCTGTGTCCAGCACGGCCAGCTCTAAAAACTGTTTAAAAAGATTTTTGCTGAAATTATGAAATAAAGCATTGTCATCAGGAAAAAGCTTATTTAAAATAATCTGAATGGTTTCCCCACAGGGACGTTGGTGTACAAGGATTCAACGTCCAGGCTAACCATGAATAAGTCGGAGTCCCGTTTGATAATTTCACCCTTTAAGTCGGCAGAACACGTTAAGGTGTAAGGGCCCTTAGTTAATGGTTCCAGAATAGGTACTAAGAATTTAGCAAGATTGTAATTGGCTGTGTTAATAGAGGGAAGAATACGACGCATTGGGACATCGGTCTTGTGAACCTTGGGCAATCCTTTACATGATACCATATGAAGAACCTGTAACAAACAAACTTTGGTACATACTTTCGTATATAATACCATTTTGTTTCAATGCTCTGAGGAATCGGTTAATTTTATCCTCGGATTTAATTATATTATATAAGATCAGACAATGGATGGAGCCGATACAGAGAACAAAGATCCCCTCCATGAAAGCCTACAACACCAAGAAATTAAGGGGGAAAACAAGTGAGGACAATGAAATAATGGGAATAATCACACTAACCAGTCACAGAAACAGATAACTTGGCATATGCAGGAGCAAGATTAGTAGCAAGAAGACTGATGGGGATACGAACACCAAAAAAAAAAACACCCACCCAAAAAACAAAAAAAAAAACAAACCCAAAAAACCCAACAGAAAATTTAAAAGCAAAAACCAGCAACCTCCTTGGAAAAGGCTCCTGGAAAAGCAAATCATAGTGATGAGATCTGACTTGAGTAAACTGAAAGAGATGGCAGAAAAAAGGCTAAGAAGTAAGAAAACAAGGAACTGAACGAGAAATACAAAGTACACGAGAGGGGACTAAACAACACAATAGAAGATGTAAAAACAAAAAAAAAACAATGAAGTCCATGGATACTGGATCAAAAACTTCAAGGCCTTACACCCACGAATAGCAGAACCATTCCAGCATTGCATCACAAATCACCATGTGCCCAAATGGATACCACAGGATGAACATCCTTAGTACAAAAAACAAGAGTAAAGGAAATATAGCTAGTAACTACAGATCTATCACCTTCCTACCAATAATGTAGAAGTTACTAACAACAAGCACCATCCCCCACCAACAGAAAGGCTGCAGAAGGAAGTGTAGGGCACAAAAAGACCAGCTCCTGATAGACAAATGGTTATGAAGAACAGTATGAGAAGGAAAACCACCTAAGCATGGCATGGATTGACTATAAGAAAGCCTTCGACATGATACCATACACATGGCTAATAGAATGCCTGAAATATATGGGGCGGAGGAGGAAAAACACCATCAGCTTCCTCAGCAATACAATGCGCAACTGGAATGCAATACTTACAAGCTCTGGAATAAGACTAGCAGAGGACAGTTATGTTAATATCTTCCAGAGCGACTCGCTGTCCCCACTACTCTTCGTATAGCCATGATTCCCATGACAAAAGTACTACAGAAGATGGATGCTGGGTACCAACTCAAGAAAAGAGTCAAACAGAACTAACCATCTGATGTTCATGGACGA
>NC_087213.1:32661949-32664449 GCF_015104395.2 Macrobrachium nipponense
GGTTGATGTGAATCCACTATAGTTGCCTGAGATCCCATGGATATAAAGTCTCCTCTTCAAAAAGAAACGCTATCAAATCTGTTAGGAATATCTTGGCGGAACTGAGCCACCATTATCCGTGGATTTCTCGTGAGGAATTTGGTCGATATGTATTGATAAATTACGACCGCAATACTAACTGGAATGCTCCTGCTGGCGCTCGGCGACTCTCATGAAAAATAGGCGATGATACTGGAAAATTTAATCATGTCCACTGACTTAATGGTAGGAGGAGGGATGATGTGATTAGGCTGTTGCTAATAATGGGATCAAAAGGCTGAGGAGAGATCAGGAGCGAGAGAGAGAGAGAGAGATGAGAAGGAAGAGAGAGAGAGAATGAAACGATAGGCTTGTGGGTAAAAAAGGCAGGAGGCAGAGAAAGAAAGAGTGGGGGACGGGGCGGAAGGAATTAGGGAGATGAAAGGGTAGAGAGAGAGAGAGAGAGAGAGAGAGAGAGAGAGAGAGAGAGAGACTTAAACGACAGTATTTGTGAGCGAAAGGCTGAGGAGATAGTTGGGGAGAGGAAAGGATTAAGAAGATGAAAGGATAGAAATTCAGGAGAGAGAGAGAGAGAGAGAGAGAGAGAGAGAGAGAGAGAGAGAGAGAGAGAGAGAGAGAGAGAGAGAGAGAGAGAGAGAGAGGAGAGTTTTCAGGACTAAGTCCTTTATATTCAGGAGGGAGAAAAAGAAGTCAAAAGCTGCGCTGATAATATAAATGCAAATGAGAGAAAACGCAAAGTTTCAAGTTGGAAACCTTCTGTCATCCTCACTTTATATGGCAGACTTCCCAGGGGAGTTTATTCCTATGAGGGTTCGAGGATGACTCGAAACATATCCCCAAGATATTGCTTGTATAGTAAACATGTTTACTCGCCTAGGGAGTAAGTGCATGAGTAACTCTTGACCGCTACGTCCTGAGTGAATGAAGTCAAGAATTGATTTACAAAAAAAATTCTCGCCGATTTAAGTGTTTTTTTTTTTCAGCCAATGAAGAGAAAAGGGGACGGAAGTCAGAAATTACAGATAAAGTGATGAAATTATGATTAACTTGAATCCTGTAAAAATAACGAAATATAAACATTCGATCTTTCTATAATAAATTCCGGTTTTTACTATGCTTTGTATGTCTTTTACAGGATTTTGTATAGTATCATAGGCAAAAGTAAATAAAAGAAACTTTGGAGATAATTCTACATGTAAACAAAGACAATTGAACTCACAGTCACATCATTTGTATCAAAAACATCTTTCGCGTAATTTGTAAGATCTTTTTATGTAAATCAGCATATCATTTAAAGTTCTATTGATGTTAACAAGGCCCCTTTCCTTGCTTGAAGACAGTTTCGATTTAGTAGCCGTTGTCGCCGCCCATCGTCGCTCCCGATATGGATTCGGCAACTCGTCGTTATCGAGCTTTTTATGAGTCGTTATCGACTCATAGACCCATCCAACATCCAACCATCCCTGAAAAGGAGACCACCTATCGTCATGCGAAGATATCTGATGTAGAAGATACATCGAAAGGATCTTTTTCCAGTGAAGAAACCTATTGACAAAGATACACTGCTAAGCTGCATACAACCTCACCTCATCCAAACCTTCAATGAACCCAAGCACCTACTGTTCAATTCGAATAGCAGCTGCCTCACCAAATAATCCCATCCTTTTGTTGTCATCTTCCCCAGATATCGAAACGAGCGGTGCAGAGAAGAGCAACATCCCAACTCAACCACTCTTAAGTGAGCAATACCTAATTGCGCAAAATATCACTTTGATTCCCAACCTCTTTCTCTGACTTAAATTTGATCCTTACTTTCCCACGATCTCCTACTTACTAGGACTTGCCTCTATAACATTTTATCTCCCACTACTTTTTTCATTTTTGCCCAAGTTGTTAAACTGAGCCGAATAGTATGCTGCAGAAAAGAATACTACATCAATCACCAGTTACAGGCTGCTGAAAAGCAAGAGCCCGTGCCAGCACATAGCTGGTTTAATCTATAGTCTAAGAGCCAAATGCCTCTAACTGTTAAAATAAGGGATTTACCCTACACTGTGAGCCCCTTACGTTTCGACAAATTGTGCAAATTTTGAAAAAAAATGTATAATTTACCACTAATACTTAGTGAATTATAGCTAAGTCTATGAGGAGTAACTTTCAACTTTTTCGGTAAATTGGGAGAAGAGTAGTTTTACATATGATGAAAACGGTTTAAATGTAAATATATTTTATTCTACTATATACTGTCACAAAGCACATTGTCTCATGGTTATCTTACCAAAATATTAAGTGGCTGCGTGAACAAACAAGCATCTGGCATAGCAGCTAATCAGATCACCCAGTGCTACTGAGACAGATTAGCAATATCGAGATGTTCGAAAAGTCAGATTTTCAAGAGCCGTCCCGATTATGGTGTGAGACACACTAATCCATCATAAAAAGGCATAAACTCATAAGGGGC
>NC_087213.1:32669449-32671949 GCF_015104395.2 Macrobrachium nipponense
AGTTGTTATACCGAGGAGAGTTCAAACGGTATTTTACGTCTGAAAAATACTGAATTTCAGTCCCATTTCTTTTGATATTTTTGTTTCGAGATATTTGGACAGATTTCCATCTTAATTCGAAACGGCGTTAGCAAAAGCTTAAGGTGCTGGAAACGAATGATCGACATTCGCTCATGAATATATAGAATTGCTCTTAAAAGTTCATAATTTCTTGGATGAGTAATACAACTTCTGCGGAACTTGTTACTAACTACTTACAACTAAACTAGAGATCTGAAAAAGTGTTGGATTTTATAACAGGAAAAATAACTCAGGATATCAAGTTCATTCAAGACCAAGTGCAGTAATTGAGCAGTTCAGTACTCCTTGGGTATCAAACTTCTATATACATTTATCCTTAGTTTATGTTTACAAATAGGGATTTCAATGTACACTTAAAAAAATAAGTGGGTTAAAAAAAAAAAGAGGAAATTTGGTTAGTGTTGAGGACCTTTAACAAGAAAAACTTAATTCTTTCCCTTGTTAAGGACTCGAGGTAATTTTGACTTTGTCCTCTTGCCACAACCGGGAATCTCAGTAAGGGGAATTCAGGGAATTTGTACAGCAGTTTATGTAGGGGAGACGCAGCGCGGAAGTAAGGGCCATTGAAATGCGGGATTACTAAAAGGTGTATTGTTAGTTACTTTGCTAAATTGTTCATGCTTCTCAAAATTCTTCGGACAGGCATCATTTTATAGCGCTGTGTCATAATTACTGCGGGATGCCTGTGTCATTACTTTAAGCATAAGATAATCATTCATAAATGATACTGGTTTTGCTAAAGGCGTTTGTGCTGGGAAAATAAATTTCTCACAGTCTGAATTTAATATTAGTTTGCCTGAGTCATTAGGGAAGTTAGTGATATGTGGTTATGACTTTTGAACTAGTTCTTGAGAAATGAAATAAGGTGCTACATTCTGGAGTCGGCCAAAGCAAGCTTACTGAAAATGGTGCATCACAATTCAAAAGAAAGCATATTCATCATACGAGCGTTGATGACAAGAGATAGACGGGTTCCGATGCTTTACTAGGATTGCATTAGTCAAATACAAGCAGAATATACTTATGAGTATACATGAACAATTACCTTTTTAAAACGTATATGCTTACGAGGCAGCCAAGATTTATGAATAAATGGCGTACACACAGAAAGATCGATTCACCAGTGTGAATATGGAATTCAAATTCACAGTATTTTTAAAAACTAATTTGAACGGCGTTATTGCGTACAAGAAATCACAAATTGTAACATCGAAAAACAGAAAATCTAGCAATTAAAATCCAAAGGAAGCTCTAAGACTGTCCATTAAAGTTAATAAATTTAGAAAAGTCATAAATTCTGCTGGGCTCCGCTCTTGCAAAAATATTTTAACGAATAGTAAAAAAGAAACGAAATTCCAATCCATGGTGGACCAAATGTGCATCACTGAGTACGATGAGTCAGAATGATATTCTGTATTATTTTCATTTCTGCATCAGTCACCTTTTTTTTTATAAGGAACCAAAATACTGAAAAAACGCGTTAAAATCTGTGGATAGGATAAATATTTTTGAACAATTCCAAACGGGGGAGGTTTTCATTTTTTCCTTTTTATGCGTAACCGAAATGAAATGAAAATTTGCTTTAAACAGAATTTGGATTTTCTGTGAATATTGTACGGAGAAACGCGTCTTCCATTGTTTTATTTTGTTCATACCATGCATTGCACACACACACGCACACACACAAATTCTATTTTACATTTTTCAAAAAACCTCCCTTGTCGGGATACCTTTTGGTCCTTGTTAGCATCTACTTCGTCTTCCTTCTATTCCTCCTCCTCTCCTCCTTCTTCTCCTCCTCCTCCTCCTCCTCCTTCTCCTACTCCTTCTCCTTCTCCCTCTCCTTCTCCTTCACCACCTTCTCCTCCTCCTCCTCCTCCTTTTCCGAAGGAGAAGGATTTACAGCAGCCGGCCAAGGAGAGGCGGTGGTAACACAATTTACATTTTGCGTTCCGCCGTTGAATGGCAGACAAGTGGGGAAGACCTGAGGGGAATAATACCCATAACAAGAATAAATGTGATAGGAAGAGAGATTGAATAATTTATGAGGCTACAGAAGAGTGCTTTTCTACGGTCCGAAATAGGATTAGAAACGAATAACATTTGTGATGGCTCCCCCGCGATCGGGGCTGAACTTCCATGTTTATCTTAAGGCGTCACTGCATTAGCCGTCGGATAAGCGGTGCACTGGCGTCTCTGTCCTCCATCCAGCCGACGGAGACACGAAAGACGACTGATAGGGTTCGTCCCATTTGGACAAGCTTCGCCAGCCTTTTCTTGGGGTGTTCTTGAGGAAATGGAAATGAAATTACGCCTCATAACCTTGAACATTTGGAAGAACTTGGCAAATGCGAAATTCAGTCAATTTTGTAAATTTCACGAAATTTACCGCGTTTTCCTGAAGGAAGCCACAATGTAT
>NC_087213.1:32679449-32709449 GCF_015104395.2 Macrobrachium nipponense
TTCATGATACAGCTACCTAATTTTAGGATGATAAAATAGTAAACGAAGTTTAGCTTTGCTACGATGCTACTTATATTTAAGGACAGATGACGTCAGAGCAGATTCTAAGTGAATTGGTGTATCCCCCCTTTACCTTGAATGGTTTCGCAAAAAGCTCAGTTAAATCAACAATGGGACGAAGGTCGTTTCCTTTAATTGCACCTAAATTCTATGGATTGTCGCAAGGCTAGTTTGTTGAGTACATCTGTAGTAATTCCTAAGAGAAAATAAAATTTATCAAGGCGCGTAAGTCCTCGTGTGAGGTGGGGTGAATATACAGGAGAATCCAGCCAGATTTTCATTAGAACTCTACCAGTTAAGAAATGAGAAACTATAGGAACAGACCTTATAACAGAGAAGGCATAGGGGAAAAAACTAGAGGAGCAGACCTTAGAACTGGGAAGGAATAGGGGAAAAACTAAAGGAATAGACCTTATCATAAGGAAGGACTAAGGGGAAAACTATGGGAACAAACCTTATAATAAGGAAGGAATAGGAGAAAAAACTATAGGAACAGGCCTTATAGCAGGGAAGGAATAGGGGAAAAATTATAGGAACAGACCTTAAAACAGGGAAGAAACAGGGGGAAAACTATAGGAACAGACCTTATAATAGGAAAGGAATAGGGAAAAAACTATAGGAACAGACCTTATAATAGACTTTATAATATTATTTAAATAGACCTTATAATAGTATTTAAATGTGAATGCTTAGATGGAAAGGATCCATGACAGAATGAATAGTCATAACGAAGATGATATGGCTTATCGTTATGAAGGAAATAATAATCGTAGCTAATGCACAAAAACGAAGCCGTAAACAACAAAAGTTATTTTGAGACGGCTTCGATATCCTAAACAGAGTAATGACACGTATTGTGGAAGCAGCGTGCTATTCATCGCCCTAATACCTCGTTTCTGCTCTACCTACTAAGTCCTAAACAAAGTCAATTAATAATATACAAACTAACGAACGATGATGCTGAAAATTAGCTTTTCAATCCAGTTTTTTTATTTCAAAGGATTTTACCCACCACTTCAATGTCAATGTCACTCATAAAAAGCATGCAATTAACTTTCAAACTTTTAAGTAGATGGGTGGTCAACTTTGTAACTCTCACGCACGCTCGTGCACAGGCACACGTACTCACATAAACACACAGACAGAAACGTGTGTATGTGTATATATATATATATATATATATATATATATAACATATACATATATATATATATATATATATATATATATATATATATATATATATATATATATATATATATATATATATATATATATATATATATATATATATATATATATATATATACATTTTTCCTTCAAGTTCATACACATGTGGCATCTCTGATATACTCGTAAAACTTTCAGTAACTCCAGTACCTCTTCCAATCTTTAATGCTGAATTCTTAAAGGAATACACAAGAATTCCACTTATGCTGCTATATTAATTCATTTCGCGCTCACGTCAGTTTAGCCACCAACCCATAACCCTCTTTATGGTTACACTAGATTCATAATGCAGATCCGTCTTAAATTTTCACGCGCAATGCCTGAAACAGCTTTCAGCTTGGGAATGAATAAATGTAGAAGCATAATGGAAGTTTTTGTTTATTCCTTCCAGACCTAATCTTCAAAGACTGGAAGAAGTACGGGAGATACTGGAAGTGTTCCTATCAAGCTATACATGCTACATAAACATAATGAATTTGTCCACTGTTAATGCAGTGTTATTCTTTGTTTATACGAGTAATATGGTAAGTGGCGTGGAAAACAAGATTGTTCGGTATGCCATTGATGCAACACTTGAGGGTGTTGTAAAGTCTCCACTTATGAGATATGATGCTGCCCTTCGTCTCTGTCGGGACATGGAGAGTGGATTAGTGAATGGTGTAGTCGGTGGGGTATGAGGCTGTACTCCAGTAAAACGAAAACACTGTTGATTAGCAGATCTCATACAAATTTTCTACCCCATTCTCCCCTCCAAGTTAGGTATTGTAAAATCAAGGCAACCTGTTTTAGGTCATCTGTTCATCCTTTACTAGAATATTGTCCCCTGGTATGGATCTTTGGTTCTGCCAGGGATTTATCTTTTATAATTATAGAGTGGTTCGCTGTGGTAGGTTTCTGTTTCCTAATATTAGCAGTTATGATTCCCCTTCGGCCAATACCTGCTGCTTATAACTCACCTAATTTCGAAATAGCCAAGTACCTTGTTCCTCTCCTCAGCCATATTACGAGTAACCGTTTCACACTGCAAAATTCTTCTTCTTTTGTCCGTGACATTCTTGAGCAAAATTCACAACCATTTATGGTTAGTTTCGAAGTCCAGTCCCTATTTACCAATGTCCCCTTTTTCGAAACCATTGATATTATCCTCGGAAAATTATTCCCTACCCCGAATACGGTCCACCACGGTTTTACCAGAAATAATTTCAAAAAACCCTTGGAACTCTCAGTCACTGATACTCACTTTATTTTTAATGGGAGTTTATGAGCAAATAGATGGCATGCCCATGGGCTCCCCTTTAGGACCTTCTTTCGCTAATATTTTTATGTGTCATTTAGAAGAACAGTTCTTTAATCAGTGCCCAGATAATTTTAAACCCAGATTTTATAGACGATATGTAAATGATACGGTTTTACTTTTCACCGAGGAATGTCATGCCCGGTTGTTTTTAGATTTTGTGAACTCTCTTCATTCCATTATTACTTTTACCATGGAAAAAGAATGAAATGGCCGCATTTCCTTTTTAGATATTTTGGTCTCTCTCTCTGAAGGTTATTTTATGACTGGCATTTTCTGGAAGAAAACTTTTACCGGCCTTGAGTTAAACTTTTTTAGTCACTGTCCCCTTGCTTTCAAGGTTAATTTATGTAAAACTCTCACTCATCGAGCCTTTTCACTTTGCTCCGACTGGAATAACTTTCACCTGGAAGTTAGGTTTTTAGAAACTTATTCTAAGAATAATTGCTATCCCCTGAACATGTTTAATAAAATCCTGAAAGATTTTTAGACAATATTTTTAAGCTAAAAACTGTAGTCTGCACCGTTCCCAAAAAGATAGTGTATGTTCCATTACCATTCACTAATAATTCTGGCCCACTCAAACGAAAATTATTGTCACTCTTGAGCCATCTATACCCTTATGTTGAATTCAGATTTATTTTTAATAACCCGCTTACAATTGGAAGATTGTTTCACTTTAAAGACGCCCTCCCGGAGTTGATGCGTACCTGCACTGTTTATAAGTTTAATTGCCCAAAATATAATTTTGGGACTTATGTGGGATGTTCCAAACGACTACTTAAGGTGCGCACCGACTCCCATAAGGGTATTAGCCATCGTACAGGGTTATCTTTAAGCAAAAAAGAAAATAGTGCATAGAATTCATGCCATATCCTGTTACCATCACATACAGTACAGCGATTTTGAAATACTCGGACAAACAAAAACAGCCATTTACTTCCTTTTTTAAGAGTCCCTCCATATTAAACAACAATCTCCAACACTCAATACCCAAACCACCTCTGTTCCTTTGTTCATTGCAGAATTTGCTTGTTTGTTTTTTTTTCTCCCTCCTTCTCTCTCTCTCTCTCTCTCTCTTTTACCCACACCACTTCTCCCATTTCATTCACAGTTTTCTAACTCCCCCAGTTGTCATTTAACTACGACATGTACAGTAGGCTCTTTTTTTACTTTATGTTATGTATTGTAAGGTGTTGTAATGTTTTTAGATATAGTCAATCAGTATAGTTCTTACTGTTTCTCTTTTTTGTATCATTTTATAGACAAGTGACCCTGATGATGGGAAAAGCAATGTATTCCCGAAAGATCGCCTGTGCCCTTGTTTTAATTTAAGGAAATAATAACGTCGGGAATATTACACACACACACACACACACACACACACACTCACACACACACACATATATATATATCTATATATATATATGCATATCATATAGCATATATATAATATATATATTATATATATATATATGATTATATGTATAGATAGACATAGCTATATATATATATAGTATCTATATATATATATATATATATATATATATATATTATATATATATATATATATATATATATATATATATATGTATGTATATAAGGACAATATATTTTAAGTCCATCCCTTAATAGACCTTCAAGAGAAAAAGAATTTCACTAATAAATAAAATAAGATGTAGAAATACTCAAAACAAACACTGGTACCTCTTGAATACATCCAGAGCAAGAAAGCTTTTAACAGTTGTCAATAGGAAGTTAAGATCGGTTTGTGATATATGAGATAATCTCTCTCTCTCTCTCTCTCTCTCTCCCCTTTCCAGGCTACTTAGAGGGGATTATTAAAATTTCTCCAAAGATTTATCGTCTCCTATTTGGTTTATTATCTATCCCGTTCATCTTGCTAATGACTTCCCTTGTAGCCGTAAATCATCTGACGAAGGGACAGATTTACTCGAAACGAAAGTCTCTCACTGACACCTCCAGGTCTTATCGGTGATGACGATCTCATTTACTGATTTGCAAGAATTAATATTTCTGTAGTTTTTCTTCTTGTTTCTTCCCTTTATTTTAGCAGCTTTTCCATTCCTTCAGCATTTAAAATGACGCCTAATTAAAATACCTTCCCTTTTCAAAAATATCTAGAAATCTTTAATAAGTATTTCTAAATTTTACATCAATATCAATTCCTCGTTATAGATAGTAATGTGAATACATAATTATTGGTATGGATATTTCTGGGTATAGTGTAAAAGGTATACTTGCTCTTTAATTTCATATTATTCTTCAATCTTGGCAATTCAAAATAATTACGCTCAAGAATTAATGCTTCATACTCTTGATAAATTAGCAGTGAGACCTGTATTATAAACCAAAATTACATTTCTATTAATGTTTTCCACAACATTTATCCAGCTACGTCAGTAGTATATTTTTACTAATCAAGAGACAAGTAATTAAATGACGCAACAAATGGATATCTACCTCAGGTGCACTTTCTAAATTCAACTCGGCTGGAAATATAAAATCTACTGTAGCAGATGCTAACAGAGTTATTATTATTATTATTATTATTATTATTGTCGTTTCTTATTCTAAGTAGAGGTCTTCCATTTGCATAAATGGAGTTTTGGAATTTTTATGCAATACATTACATTAAAATAGATTCGGAGCATTTAGTTTATATTTCCGTTTTCTTACCTGTAAATGAAACCAACCGTTATTATTATTATTATTATTATTATTATTATTATTATTATTATTATTATTATTATTATTATTACAATCTTTCTGAGCATAAACGAACAAATAAACTTGATTTACTTTTTATCAGGGAATGGCATTTTTAAAGATCCCAAACCCAGATGATACATTCCTCGTGACAGAAGTCATTATGCAAAGTAGTCGGCATGAAGATCGCATTACTGGTGCGGACAGTGACCGATCTTTCATATTATTTCGTCGTCTCTCCTTTATGGGTTCATTTTACAGGCATTTGCATAAGATACCCGGCTCAAACGATGATCGAAATTTCATATCTTCTCGTTACTTCCCTCGTGGCGAGTCTCCCTCGCTAAAGCACAGTTCTGTTGTGCGCGTCCGTGTATCGCTCACGTCGGGACCAGACGTCCATTTTACAGGAACAATTCAGATGTGAAGAGTGAAGTACAAAATTTGAATGATACAATGCTAGAAGAGTAAATTACCAAAAAAAATCTCCCGCCAAAGCAAATGTTCAATGTTAAATTTGCGGGTGAAATATTGGAAAAGCTCTATTAATCATGGCATTAATAATGTAAAATGTTCATGTACACACACACACACACACACCACCACACAGCACACAACATTATATAATATTAATATATATATTATTATTATATATATAATATATAGAACTATATATATTATATATATATATCTATATATATATATATATATGTAGTATTAATTATATAATAAATTATTATAATATCTGTGTGTGGTGTTTGTTGTATTTATATATAATATATACAACATACCATCTTACATGCATATATATATATATATATCTATAATATATTATTATATATTATAATATATATAAGATAATATACCATAATATTAACCACACAACACGCAGGCTTTACTGTGGTGTAAATATTCTTTGCAAATCGTATAAAGCTGATACTGAGATGGGATGGTTTAAATTCCACATTCTTTTAAACTGATACAATATTACCTGTAATCAATCATTGAATAAAATCTTTATCGTTAAGTTTACTAGGATGAAATAAATATTAAATCGTTTTTTTGCCAACAATAATTTGTCATTAACTTTCCTATCTCTTCCTCTTTCAACGGACTTGCTGCCCTCATTGACTATGAATAACAAAACTGGGCTTCATCAATCAACGGATGGAACCTTGGACCACAGCTAAAGAAATTTTTAATATTTCCTTTCCAGTAAATCTGTTCCTTCGGTGAATGATTTAAGGGCGGAAGGTCTGTCGTTAGGAAGATGAACGAGAGATTATATACAAAAAGAATGTAATAAATCATGATGGAAATTTTAATAACCAACTTTAAGCACTAGAAAAAGGTGTATATGCATTAAATATATATATATTATATATAATATATATAATATATCTATATTATATCTTATATGTGTGTGTTTGTGTGGTGGGTGTGTGTATACATAAGTACAACACATATATAATCGGCAATATATGTTAGTGTACGATTGTTATAGACGCAAACATATATATGGGTGTAATAAATTTATATCTTTATTACTGATATATCACACACACCACACACACAATCACACACACATACACACACATAATATTATAATATATTAATATATATTATATTATATATTACGATAATATATATATACTATTATTGTTATGACCCTTGTTGGGCCTGGGGCCGGGGTGCAAGTTCTTTTGCAGCAAGAATAGCTGATGGACAGTGATCCTTACCAAGTATCCAGGATAAATTCAGTCAGCGGAGGACAAAACCACACAGGAAAACTCAACAATATTTATTAAAAACAATCAAATGTAAAAAGAATAATAAAGTCAGCCTTGGGTGACTAGTTAACCGGTACACAACTTAGGCTCCTTACTACTCCCGGTAGGAGTTCCTAATCACTAATACTAAACCCTAGACAGAAAAATATTGACGAGGAATAAACTAAATAAATTAGTAAAATGGGCCCAACCCAACACCAACATAAATATAAACCAAATACCTTCATCAATAAGGGGGGCAGAGGAAAGGAAAAGCAGTAAGAGACCAACAGGGGTGGGGAAACTTAATTCTCCTTACCTACAATTATAAACTAAACACTTAAAATATAAAAACAAAGTATCCAACCATCTTCATAGAATAATACCAACAAGAAAATAACTGAAAACTACAGTCTCTCTCGTGGCAGATATACACTGATTGGCATATCTTATATATAAATTAATAAAAATTAAATGTACGCAAAAGAGCTTCTCAAACACTGAAATAAGGGATGAATGATTCCCAAATGATTTCAGGATTAAACAGTTGCCTTGCCGGTAGGCCGAAATAAAAGGGGGTGGCCGTGGATCTCTTACACTCTCTGGGACAATGCCACGTACCAGGTCCAATACTCAGCTTATCTGCAAGGGCGTGCAGCTACACAGGTCACCAATATCATTGGGGAAGGAGTCTGTCGTGCTCCCGACCAAAAAAACACAAGGGAAATTCCCTACCTGGTAGCCAACCGCCCTCGACTTGCACCCTTCACGGGCCTCAATGCCCCCACCGCTGCTGCAGCTCAGAAGGACGTCGTAGGCAACACAGTGCTGTCCCTCCCAGCCGTCCCACCTTCTGTCGGGTATTCCAGCGCCGATATCATAGCCCGCAGGGAAACAGTCACACACAGTAAGGGGAAAGTCCACCGCAGATTGGCAGAATGTCCATGCGCCTTCAATAGTGACCGACCGTTTGAATCCTTCGAAGGGCGATTAAGAAAAAATATGCCCAGCTGCACAAACCATGCGGGGAGGAAATCGCGAAGCCCTCAACTGTTTTTGGGTGGGTTGTTGGCTCCTCCAATTATCCTTCACTCGTGTCCTTTTCACCAACCACCCGAAAGATAAACAAAAAAGAAAAAAAACTCGCCATTAAATAAGATGCTCACAAACCATTTAACCAAAGCGGGAGGCGGTTTAACAAGCAGTTCGCTTAGACGCTCAGCCGAAGACCTAAGTAAAAAGCTTAAAACTAAAAACCTTAAAAACTAAATTTCCTTACGCTAATTTTAATTTTATATACAAACAAAAATATAACAAAAAGCAGTAACCCAAGGTGGCCCCTTTTGGGAGAAAACAAAAAAATAAAAAATTTTAAAAAAGGCAAAAGCAACTGGCCAATTAATTCCGTTAATACATGATACCTTCCCCCCTCCCGAAAAAAAAAATTCAAAATTTCAAAAGCTAAAAAAATTTTTTTTTCAACTGTGGTATAAACAAACCTTTGTAAGGAAACAAGAACAATTTAAAGCACAACCAATAACAGGCAAACATACAATAAATAGGAACAATAAACCTGAAACCAAAAATTGTTGTTAAAATATCAATAATAGAAATATACCATGAAGAAGAATACAAACCAAACTCTTATAATAGCTTACCCATTATTTTAAAGCTCAATGATAATTACCGTACTCCCCACCCCCCCCCCCCTCTGAACCCAAAGTCAAAGCATGGCAAAAAAGAACAGATATAAAACATAAGTACCAATAATTTAAACAGGATCATAAACAGTCACCAACTTCTCAAATCTAAAGGAAACCATCTTACCTAGGCTTAACCTAAATAAAACTTAGACACACACAGGCATACACCTTAACCTACAACACACCAATCAAATATAAGTTCAAAGAGTCATATAAATCATAAAATCCAAAATTCAAAATTTTAGTATAACCGGGGACAAATCAATCATTCGTTAGGAAATCATGAACCATTAAATAACATACAAGAGTGTAATACCACTCATAAGAAAGAAACCTTACAGCAAACGTTACTAAATTCTAACAAAACAAACTCTTGAAATATTACTTAAAACTATATACATTCAAAAGTAATTTTTTTGCATACAACCCAATTGGAGAAAGAAAACGAAGCAGGGCAAGCGTACGAGAAGGAAGGTTCAGGCAAGCACACTAAAGTCACTAGAAAGGGGCGTCAGGAATTTTGTTTGTCTGTGGCCTTTTACGTGCTTAATAATAAGGTTGAATTCTGCAGAAATAGGGCCCAATCCAACGCAAAATCCTCTGGTTTGGCTCCCATTCATCCTCTCAATGAAAACCAAGGATTGTGGTCCGGTCCAAATCTTCAACCGGAAAAGAAAAAAATTCGCTACACATCAAAGGTTTGAAATGGTTTAAGAGCCGGAGCGGAGCCGCGCAAAGAAAGAGCTTCCTTTTCAATGGGGTGGAGTAACGCCTTTTCCGCCCGTAAGAAGTTCTTACTATAGTAAGATACAGGATGAACCACCGTCCATCCTTCCTTTCCGTTTGGAAAAGGACCCCATCCCAATCCCGACATCAACTGGCATCTACCCGCGATAATAAAAGTTTTCTGAAAATCTGGGGAAGTCAAAATAGGGTTAGTAATCAGCACAGATTTAAGTTTATTTAAAAGATTCTTCACAGCCGATTCCAGACCACAAGAACCTTTTCCCTTTTTCTAATAAATAGTAAGGTAAGGGTTGAGCAAGATCTGAGTAAGTTACGCGCGGAAACTCGGTTCGGTAATAACCCGTCATGCCCCCAGCAGCCCTTCTTACCTTCTCTAAACCATTACTGGCCCCTTTTCAAAAATTAATCAATAGCCTCGGAGGTTAGCTTGTTTCGGAGCCACCTGACCCAAACCAACCTCGTGACCCAAATAAACAAACCGTTGGCCTTGCCCAATTCGCACTTAGCCAAATTAACCAAACAAGTCCTGCAGACCTAAGGGGAGGGCTTCAAAAACCTTACGGTAACCTTAGCATGTGGGTATCCCAGTCATTACTATCTACTACCAAGTCATCGATATAATTTCCGTTCCTTACCAAACACAAATTACCCTATTCATCTGAGGGCCACCTCTGAAAAGTACAAGCTGCATTTTTCATTCCAAATTGGCAAACCTTAACCTTAAACTCGTATAGGCCAAAATGGAGTGAACAAAATGCTGGATATTTCACGAGCTCGATCGGCTAATGGAACCGTGCCAATAACCTTTCAAAAGAATCCAGCTTAGTAATAAATTTTGGCAGAACCAATTCCGATCCAAACAATCAATCAATACGATGGGAGAGTGGAAACGAATCATTTTTAGGTATTTTTTGGTTCAACCTTTGTGCGGTAGTGCCAACGCACATTGCGGAACTTACCGTCTGCGGTTTTTTTGTACTAATACAATAGGAGAAACCTCCAGGGACTCACAGATGGTTGAATGAAGGTCATGCTTCAACATGTACTCTATCTCCTTACTGACCAAATCCAATTTTTTACTGGGTTCAGCCGGGTTAAGGACCTTTGCTTCACAGGTGGAAAAGGCACCACCTACCATCAACGTCATGATTTCTAAAATATTTGTTCTACCTGGGATGCATCCCTGAAAAAAGAATTCTGAAAAGGAATAAATTAACGTTAAGCACCATCCCTTCCGTTTGTTCAACATCTAAATGGATCTAAAACTACTTTTTTCAACATTTTCCCAAATTTTGCATATTTTTCACCCAGAATGCATCTGAGGGAACCTGACACCCCTAACTCATCAAGAGTTCCTCTGGAGGCAACATCCACTACCGCAGACACAGGCTCGTATTACACGATCCGCTAATTGGATGCGACCTTGCTTACCCATGGTAAGGTTTCAGCCTATTAATGGTGAAATATTTCTACCACTTACGGCTTGAACCGGGGGCCCTCAATTTGCATAGTTTTAAACTTCTTGACAGTTTTCCTCCTCAAAACCTTTTCCAAGGGCCCTTATATCTTGGTTTCTAGAAAACTATCTGGGCGTCCATACTCAACACCGAGCCAACTAGCTCCCCAGGTTGTCAAATGAAACGTACCTTTACCTTTTGTTGTCAAAATTAACCTTTCATCAACTGAACTTGTGCCGTTCCAAATTTTCCCTAGCAAATTTCCAAGCCACTAAACATTTTACCCTTCAAAGTCTTCCCCACAAAACCTTCCAACTGTTTATTTCCCACCCTTCCGGTTCGGAATTTCGAAGCATTTCAAAAACAAATCTCCAATGGACCGCGAACCTTGTGCCCAAATAACCAACTCAAAAGGTAGCTAACTCCAGTAGAAGGACGTTAGGGGTGGCTCCTGATAGCAAAAGAGGGCAAAAAGGGAGGGCTTTGTCCCAATCACTACCATTGATCATAAACAATGGTTTTTCTTCACAAGGGTACAGACTTGGGGAGGTTTTGGGTGGAATCTTTTCCACCAACAACCTTGACATCCTCTGGGCGGTGATAACAGGTACGCTGTAATTGTGGCTGAATGGCCAGTTCAGCACCACTTACCCCTAAATACCACTTACTCGTGAAATTCGTTTTCCCCCGCAGTCGGTCTGAAATTACAAGAGGGAGACCATACTGGAAAAGAAATCGAATGAGTTTTTCGAAAAACAAAAACTTTGGCGAAGTAATGACGCCTCATAGGTATAGCTTTATAGGTGAAAACGGAGGCGTCTATCCATGATAGTTAATAAATTATACGTAACCTGTTTTAGTCCTTAGGTAAGGGGCAACCTTACAACATCAATTAACTAACTCAGCAAAAAATGGATTTCAACCTATGGCAGGTACTGGGATGCAGGCGGGGCCTTTTAGGGATCCCCTGGATTAGGTTTATACCCAAAATAACCTGACCAAGTTTCAACATTCTCTGATAAACTGCTTCCCACCTCAATTTAATTCCGGGCCGGCACCCAAAAAATACCTAGCCAAGCTGTTTGGAAAAAGTTTTGTTTTTTTTTAACAACCCCAAATGACCTGGAAAAAAAAATTTGGTATGAGACTAATTTCCAAAAATATAATTTGCTGAATTGATAAGGGTACCCACAATCTTGTTTCCACTTCTACCAGTTTTATTCAAATTAATCAGGCATGCGGGTGACGACTTAAACCTAAAACTATATAATAACAGCCCCTTACAACTCCCAAAACCTAGTTTAGTCAGATCCTCAACATCGCCCCCAAATCAAAATCAAACTCATCTTTTGAGCTTTAAATAAAAGCAGACATCATGTTCCAATCAAGTGGTCTTAATATCATTAACTACAGTAATCATTACCAACTACTCTCTACTTGACCCAGGGCCTTACTAACATCTAACTCTACACTACTTAACATTAGTCTCATCATCATTATCCCACATCAAGTAAACTAACAGCTTTTTTGCTGCAGGGATCCGAGTACTTACCAGCCACGGACTAGCATTTACAGATAATAAAGGGGAAAATCTCCGTCCTTCACTATCCAGCAATATTCATTTCCCAGGATACCAATCAATACCCCACGGGATAGGTCGACCTATCCACCACAGCCAACGCAGTGATGCGATCATACCCCTGGAAAAGAAAGAATGCGGACATTAACCAAAGGAGCCGACACAATCGAGTCTGGAAAGGAAACCTCCCAATAATACAAAATTTCCAGTATATATTCTGAAACCATTCATGCCCTGCCCTTTCATGCGACCAATGACCGGGCAGAACCGGTGTCCCTAAAAAAAACTTCAACCTGGAGAAACGCAAAGTCTCAAAAATCAATTTTTCCAGGCCATACATATTTGTCATTTTATTTGAGTCACAATTGGGATTATTTGGAGCATCAGGACTTACTACTATTTCCTAAAACTACCGATGATCCTACTACAGATCTGTCTACAGAACTACTACTTCTAACAATTTTGACCATAATTCATTAACTAATGCTACAGGACTTTGATTATTCCGCTCTAGGTACCGCCTACAGCATTACACTGGCTTTGGAAATGCCCATGGCTTATTACACCATAAACATGTTTCCTCTACGGCCTGATCCTCTGTTTGCCAATTATTATTGATCTTGTTATTTCCCCCATTTGGGAAGTCTCTATTAACAAAAATTCTAGGGGGAGGTAGGACCTCCTTGGACTCTACCCATATCCCTACCACCTGAAACAAGGAATTAGTTAACATTAATATTCTTAGAGATATTGGGAGTCCAACAAGGGGGGTTCAACTTCTCCTACCACCACTATGGGAGCGAGCTGAGGGTGGTTAATTCAAGACCTTATAATTAAAATTGCCACTACCATGAACGGTTGAGATTTTACACCAAACTCATCCACTAATTGAGCGGCGCTACTCACTTTCATGGCCTTTACCTCCTCAAGGTGGACCCTTAACTCCCTGCTGCAGGCCTTCTTAAAACTCCTCAAGGAGCATCAGTTCACGTAACGCAGCAAAAGTCACTACCTGACGACTTTTCAACCAGTCGTCGAACTGTTCCTCCTTGACACGTGCAAATTCTACGAAGGACTGTGCAGGGTGTTTCATATAGTTCCGAAATCTGAGGCGGTAGGCCTCAGGGACCAGGTCATATGCTTTCAAAATCAAGCTTTTCACTTTTGGGTAGTCCCGGGCTACTCCCTCCTCCAAGGCATTGTATACCCGAATTGCCTGCCCACTAACCTACATTGGATTAGAGCCGTCCACATCTCTGTGGGCCAGGACAATCGGGTGGCCACACGCTCAAATGCCTTGAAGAACTCGGGGACATTTTGTTCATCAAATACAGGCACTAATTTAAGTGCCGCACCTAGATTGAACCTATCTTGAAAATTGACTTTAGGGGAACTGGCCATATTGGTCCCCCCCCCTGTAATCTTGCCTCTGCAAATTAAGGTTAGCCATCTCCAACTCGTGTCGCCTTGCCCGCTCGTTCTCCTCAAATTCAATCTTCCTTAACTCTATTCTTTTACATATCATATTAACCTGTATTCCACCTCCTCCTTGGAGTACACCAAAGCATTAACAGGGGCCAGGGGTTCACTGGCACCGAATTAGAGGGGGGCAAGAATGGATTATTTGATACATTTTAATTAAATTTGCAGGACCCTTATAAATGGTACCTGTACGAGGAGGATCCTCGAACAGGGTTAGGCCAGCTCTCACACTCACACTATCCTCTTCCAAATCATTTATACTACCTTCACCAATACTATCCATATCACTCTTCCTATCACTAACTAAATGCTCAGGCTCTGCCAAGTCCTGGTTGACCTTATCCCTAACCGCCACCAATATTTCCTTCTTAGTGTCCACTGACTTTCAGTGGAACACACAACCACTTAGCACACTCAATTAAATGCTTTTTGTCAACACTGGTAAGTGCTTAAGGCAATCAGCCGACCCCAAAAACTCAGCTGGGTCAAAAATAAACTCTTCCATTTTAACACCAATAATTCAGGGGGAGGCAAACACTATCAAAACAGTAACAAATACTGAAGCATCCACCTGAGTGTCGCTCCACTGACCAAAATACCGATACCCTGAGCTCTCAATCCTGTCACGGTCGCCAAATATGTTATGACCCTTGTTGGGCCGGGGTGCAAGTTGTTCTTTTGCACAAGAATAGAGAGGACAGTGATCTTACCAAGTATCCAGATAAATTCAGTCAGCGGAGACAAAAACACACAGGAAAACTCAACAAATATTTTATTAACAATCAAAGTAAAAGAATAATAAAGTCAGCCTTGTGGACTATACCGGACACAACTTAGTCCTTACTACTCCCGTAGGAGTTCCTAATCACTAATACTAAACCTAGTCAGAAAATATGAGAGATAAACTAAATAAATTAGTAAAATGGGCCCAACACCAACATAAATATAAACCAATACCTATACACTAAGCAGAGAGGAAAGAAGTAAGAGACCAACAGGGGGAAACTTAATTCTCCTACCTACAATTATAAACTAAACTTAAATATAAAAAGTATCAAACATCTTCATAGATAATACACAAGAAATAATGAAAACTACAGTCTCACTCGTGGCAAGATATACACTGATTGGCATATATATATATAAATATAAAAATGTACGCAAAGAGCTTCTCACACTGAATAAGGGATGAATGATTCCCAAATGATTCAGGATAAACAGTTGCCTTGCGTAGGCCGAAATAAAGGGGAGCCGTGATCTCTTACACTCTCTGGGACAATGCCACGTACCAGGCCAATACTCAGCTATCTGAAGGGCGTGCAGCTACACAGGTCACCAATATCATGGGGAAGGAGTCTGTCGTGCTCCCGACCAAAAACACAAGGGAAATTCCCTACTGGTAGCAACCGCCCTACTTGCACCTCACGGGCCTCAATGCCCCCACCCGCTGCAGCTCAGAAGGACGTCGTAGGCAAACACAGTGATGTCCCTCCCACGTCCACTCTGTCGGGATCCAGCGCCGAATATCAGAGCCCGGCAGGAAAGTACACACAGTAAGGGGAAAGAAAGTCACCGCAGATGGCAGAAATGTCCCTGCGCCTTCAATACTGACGACGTTGAATCCTTCGAAGGGCGATTAAGAAAAAATATGCCAGCTGCACAACCATGCGGGGAGAATAGCGAGCCCGAACTGTTTTTGGGAAAAGTTGTGCTCCTCCAATATCCTCACTGGTGTCCTTTCACCAACTACCCGAAAGATAAACAAAACAAAAAAAACTAGCATTAATAAGATGCTCACAAAACATTTAACAAGCGGGGAGGAGGTTTAACAAGCAGTTCGCTTGACGCTCAGCCGAGACCTAAGTAAAGCTTAAAACTAAAACCTTAAAAAACTAATTTCCTTACGCTAATTTTATATACAACAAAATATAACAAAAAGCAGTAACAAGGCTGAGAAAATAATAAAGCAAAAGCAATGCCAATTACGTTAATACATGATATATATATATATATATAATATATATATATATATATATATATATATATATATATATATATATATATATATATATATATATATATATATATATATATATATATATATATTTATATATTTATATATATATATATATAATATATATATATATATATATATATATATATATATATATATATATATATATATAGAGAGAGAGAGAGAGAGAGAGAGAGAGAGAGAGAGAGAGAGAGAGAGAGAGCGGTAGGAGTGATGGTTAATAAGAATGATGAAACTTAATAGGCTACTCTTTACTTGTGACTTTGACATTAAAATCAAGAATGGGACCTTTTGAAATTAATTGCTCTAAAAACTCATTTTAAGAGTCATGATTCGCTAATCAAATTCTTCCTTGATTTAGGATTGAAATG
Organism: Macrobrachium nipponense; assembly: GCF_015104395.2. NCBI lineage: Eukaryota > Metazoa > Arthropoda > Malacostraca > Decapoda > Palaemonidae > Macrobrachium > Macrobrachium nipponense. The sequence goes on from NC_087213.1 coordinate 32,695,907, forward strand.
TAACCAGAACTGCAAAAGGTGGAAACATAAACTAGACTTGTAATTGGCTCTGTCCAGCACTGAGGTAATTACTGAATTAATTTTAGGAAATTAAGGGTTAATGGAATTCATACTTACGATTGTTAAGAGACCTTTCCCTTATACTACATGTTGTAGAAAAACGTAATGTACTGTCCTCTTTTTTTATTGATCTAAGATACTACTCTTTCCTTTTGAATAACTGTAGCCTAACATTCTTATCTCATGTTTATTGAACATAGAATCCGGTTGGTGACTATTTTGCCTGTCACTGAATTTAAACATGTAAACACTTCCAAAATTCACCTCTAACTAGTCTAAAAAAAGTTAAATACTTAACCATAATTAGTTCTGATCCATTATCGTCCTCCACATAATGCGTTATGGCAAATTTTTTGTTCCCAAAATGAGGACATATTTTACAGGCCTCCAAACATATTTTAATTCTCACGACTCTTTACAATGGTGTTACCAAGGTTCCCCTTGATATCAGGAGCGTTAGAAAGCCTGAGCCTACTTGGATAAGAACAGAGAGATGGATGCTTGGAGGTGAGTGGATATCTGCTAGAGTGATAGCAAAGGAAAGACATGAATGGCGGAGTATCACAGTGGCCCTTTTACCTTTGCACGACACTGATCATGACTTGAAACTGCCCCTATGAGGTTTTCATTTGACTATTTTGAAGTTATTTGGCAGCGTATTTTACCCCTAAGGTTAGGGTTCCTTTTGGAAACGGAAATATTCGTCATTTATATACTGAACGCATTATGTTGTCACTTGTTTCTTGTTGTTGTTTACGAAGTTTCATTTACATATTTTGTATAATCAATAGAATTTACTGTTTGAAAGAAGCAACGATAATGTTTCCGAATTAATGATAAGAATTTACTGAAGGATTATTCAACTACCAGCAGCAATCACTGTGAAGACAGAGTTTTTCCTTCCGAATGGCTAGCTAGCTAATCTAGATCAAGCCTTCCCTATTCCAGCACGGATCCTTGCTCTAGGACGCGCCCGTAAGTGTAGTAAGGCGTAATATGGATTGGGAGACCGGTGGACATCCAGGGTCTTACCAGCCACCACAGTTCTGACTGTAGCTAAAGGCTACAACTTTCGTCAACGGAATGGTTGATGCATCATTTGCTATCCTCAGAGCCACTCGGCTAATATGAGCCACTTGTGTCAAGTTTTTTTTTTTTTTTTTTTTTTTATTTACGGGGTTAGATATATTCTAGATAAATTTCTCTAAATTGAAGTAAAATGGTTCTAGTTAATATAAGGGCCTCAGCCGCTAAGAATGAATATTTGTATTATGACTTCTCTTACTTCAACTGCAGCCTTAGCCACATACTGGAATGACTGCCGTATTGTCACATTAATCTCAACATTTTGCTTACATTAATACAATTCGTTTCACCCATTGTTTTTTAAATTTGAGGATATATGAAGTGGAGAACAAATGATAAAGTTATATAAGATGCACAACCCATTCTGTTTTAAATTTTGAGAATATATGAAGTGAAAAACAAATGATAAAGTTATATAAGATGCACAGCAGCTTATAAATCTTCAACTTAACAAATGCACAGCTCAAGTAAATCATATTTTTCCTTATTTTTGTACACAGTCGATTTTAGTTAGCAATGTACCTTCCAGTGATAATGCTTTTCTGTGTTATTCACTAAATGAAAACAACAATATATATAATATTTACAGAATAATTCTATTTATCATTATCAGTGGGGATATCACTCCAATAAATTAGACAAGGTTTTCTGCAAGAGCATTTCTCTTGTAATATGTGCGAGTTTTTGTGCATAAGCTCGTAGCTTATAAAAATGAAATATGTGTTCTGGTAAATCTGAATAATTATACAATAAATCATTGATAGAGGAAAAGATTCTCGCCACCAGTTTCTGCTTATTAAAAGGTTATTCAATTAAACGAGTAAAATATCATCCTTTCTTTTTCGGGTGTTCTGGGATAAGCGTGTCAGTACCCCGAGTTCCTGAAGGGTTGCCAATTCCATAGGAGTTCCTTTTCTCAAAGCAGGAAGTGACGAGGGAGCTGGATGTTATAGCGAAATTTCTGGTAGTTGCAGGCGATGGTGCTGAAGGCTTTTGTCGCTGCACTAAACCATGCAATTAATTATCACGAACCCATTTAATAGTCAAATGAGAAGAAAATAAAAATAAAAAGATTGAAGAATCCTACTCCAGGCACTGCTCAAAGATGTGGTCTCTATATCTTTTTGATAAATTTCCATCGAATAACAATGACTGTAACCCCTTTCCTTCCAACCCATCAATCTATCTTGCCACCGAATACATTTCCTCGTCAAGTTCCTTAAATAAACAGAAGGCCGAGTCCTTTTCCATTTCTGACGAGAGAAGAATTTCACTGGGTGCTCTCTCTCTCTCTCTGTCTCTCTCTCTCTCTCTCTCTCACAAAGGCTGAGGCCCATCCCTACGTCAGCGAGCTCCCCAACGCGATCACAAAGGCGTTGGACCTCTGGCTCTGACGCTGCTACAAAAGAGCCTCGTTTTGGGATATGCAAACGCTCCTGCCTCAAAAGTCACGGTGCGCGGAGCACAGTTCCATAATTCAATTAACGCATCGATAATCTAATTTTTCCCCCGTACTGGCTTGCAGAATAGTGCGATTCTGGCCGGTGCAAAGAGAAAAAAACAGAAAAAAAAGAAAAACCATAAAGGCGCCGAGAGAGCTGGATGCTATAGCCAATTTTCTGGCAGTTGTAGGCGATAGGGCTGAAGGCTTTTGTCGCTGACACTATACCGCTGGTAATTGCAACTGAATGTAAAATGACCAATTAGAGTAAATTTTTTTTCCCGACAAATCTTAATCATGGACGTGTAGTTCTATTTATATACAGAGTATTTAAGATTGTTGATAAAAAAATTTTTTAAAAAAAACTCATTGGCTAATTTGACAAAATGAAAAAAGGCCACACCTAATGATTTAAAGATCTAATGAAATTTGTTAGTTAAATACCTGAACTTGAATGAATATCGTAATTCTAGAAGATGCCAAAACAAATGAGTGTTGGGCTTTTTAAAAAAGAAGCTTTTGAAGGTAAGAACATAATCTAATAAGCCTTAATGGAGGTTCATTCATCTGGAATTATTATTATTGGTGAATTGAATTATATCTTTATGCATCTAGCAGACTGTGATTACATTCAAGTTGTCGTTAAAATAATCTGGATGCAGAAGGAAAATATTATGAAGACTGGGGGAATAAAAAGACGAAAAAAAAAAAAAAGATACGAAGAAGGATTACAATTAACCAGAAGAGTGAGAGGAGGAATACGAGATGAACTCGAGCGGATAAAGATCACTGTTGTGAATGAAATAATAATGACTATAAGGTGCATCTCCATAATATAAAAGTAATAAAAACCAAGAGAAATACCCTACTGACAAATCAGTAATAAAATCTGTTAAAACAAACGGAATCAGTATATTCGCAACAACTAGAAGAAAAAATAGAAATGTTGAAAGAACAGGGAGTATGCGAAACAGAATTTCCAAACAGAGCGGAAAACAAAGGAGGGAATAATGAAATAATTAATGAATAAGTGCGGAATGAAATAATCTCTACTACGCTAATCTGCAATCATAATACAAAGCACAATAAGGAGACTCACGGAACATATGGTAGAAAATCCTATTCAAAATTTGCGGTACAAGAGCAGAAAATCTGATTCATAACAATATAAGAACGAAGAGCAGAAAAATCTTATTGGATCTCTTGAGCTAAAACGTTAAGGACCAATGACAGGAAAGTATCAGCTAAAGCTAACGAAGGGTGCCTGTGATCTTAACTGTGATTCTTTGTCATTCCTCTTTCATAGTTAATTTTTTTTATTTCTGTACTGGGCTGTTTTCCTCGTTGGAAACATTGAGCTTAAAGCATTCTGGTTTTCCAACTAGTGTTGTAGCTTAGATAATAATAATAATAATAATAATAATAATAATAATAATAATAATAATAAATTAATAATAATAATAATAATAATAATAAAATAATAATAATAATAATAATAATAATAATAATAATAATAATAAAAATAATAATAATGAAATCTGAGAGGATCTTTCTTGTTTCTCCGCCCAGGTTGGCGGTGGGGTAGGTAGGTGATCGGGAGGGTTGGTGAGACATGACATACCCACCTCATCCTGTAAACATGTTTGTCCGCCCCGGGTGGGGCGGGGTAGGTAGGGGAGACATGCCACATCCACCCTCCACCTACAAACCTATTTGTCCACCCAGGGTGAGGGATCGGGAGGGCAGGAGAGACATGACGAGTAACACTGGGTTCCGGCACATCGTATAGCACGTTCCATCAAGATGCGATAATAATTATATTCATAATTAGAAAAATACGGATTCTGTAAGGTACCAGATTAATATGAAAAACAATGAAAGGTTAATAAAGGGGGTTAATAGAGATATTTAACCAGAGATTTTATTCTTTTTGTTTGTCTGCTGAAAGAACATCAAAGTACGTTATGAAGCTAGGAAGAGTAAAATGCTCACACGAAGAATTAGAAGTCAAGTGTTAGAACACGAGGAAAAAAGTAACAAACACTAGATCAAGGATTTTGGGCAATTGCTCATATAGCATGAGAATAAAAGGAAGGACACTTTAGGTATCTCGGAATGAGGCTTGATACATGTCAGAAGGACTTACGCTGAAGGGATGACATCAGAGGATCCAGAGCCACAAGGAAAATGGCGGAACTGAAACAGTCAGATCAATTTTCAACTAATCCTGTATCTAGAGGAGGAGAGAAGATGGACGTTAGAGCGAAAGCGGAATTAGGAACGGAATAAGACTTGAAAAAAAGCTTAGAGGGTGGGAATACTGAGGCAATGGATTCTAAGATGCTGCGAGAGGTGTAAGCCTCGATGATAAGGAATTATGACAACGATGTCTATGGAGATAATCTCAGCTGCTTCTATACCTTTCTGTTTTACTAATATCGCTTGTTGCTGCGTAACTCGAATATCAATGTATCTTTTCTCCCACCCTTAGGATTAGTGATAAAATCTGTTTCCGGATTTAAGGTCGGATGAGTCAAAGAGGATGAAACATGAAACAGAAATGTTTTTCTCTTTGATTTTTTGTTTCACAAAGTATATATACAAATATAAACAACAAAACATACGCTACACGTCCAACGGTAGGCTACGAAATGAAACCCAAAAAGGCATAAAAATGTCGGAAACATACAATGTAATTAGATATGATGTGCCAATTATCTTCGCAAAACTAACAAGGTAAATATAATGTTGCCGGCAGTATTCAGACCCAAAATGAGCAAAAATCATTTCACACAATAATTGCCTCCAAAATAATGAACGTCACAGCAAATACATTTGACCAACTATATTCGGGTTCCTACGCCGTGGCCTATTATAATGCTTTTATTGAATATCAGAGAAACGTTTGTTAATGTGAAGGTTTTGCACATTAATGTGTGGCAAGTGGCATTCATACCACTTAAAAATCTTAGATATATATGTTATATATAGAAAGCGTCTAGATACTGAATCATCGTCACATCACTTTGTCGAATAAGTCCTTACTAGACAAAGCTTCTAATTAAATAGATATTTACAATAAAGCTTTTGTGCTATCCTACCCTTTTGTAGCGAATTTTAATAGTATATTGAACAGACTTTCGCTAACATATACGCTTTTATTCAAGACATTCACGACAATCATTCCATGGTATATATATATAGTATTTATATATATATATATATATATATATATATATATATATATATATATATATTTTATATATATATGTACATGCTACAATGTCCTTTAATATCTAATTTTTAGCTCTACCTGAGAATTAATAAATTTTCATATATGCTTAACGAAGGGGAATTTTTTACATGATAATAGATTTGCCTGGTCCCGGGCGCGAACCAAGAAGACATTCAAATCAGGAACGTCAGTGAAGCTTTTACCTACCCCACCACCGCGAGAGGCTATAAGTTTATGTCGTCTCTCACCCTCAAATACCTTTCGTGCTCAGGTAATTTGTTGGTTTGGAGACAACATCAACCCACCTCGACTCAGGTAGCGTTGTAGTGATTTTGACAACACGTAGCATTTATATAAGTCATTTCACATTACCGTGATTCATATACATACATCGAGCTGCCAATGTCCTTTAATATCTAATTCACTCTACCTCGGAATTAATATATTTTCATACATGCTTAACCGAAGCGCAATTTTTTACATGATAATAGATTTGCCTGGTTTCCGGGCGCGAACCCAAGAAGACATTCAAATCCAGGAACGTCAGTGAAGCTTTTACCTACCCCACCTCCGCGAGAGGCTATAAGGTTTATGTCGTCTCTCACCCTCAAATACCTTTCGCTCTCACCCTCAAATACCTTTCGCGCTCAGGTAATTCGTTGGTTTGGAGACAACATCAACCCACCTCGACTCAGGTAGCGTTGTAGTGCTTTTGACAACGTGTAGCATTTATATAAGTCATTTCACATTACCGTGATTCATATACATACATCAAGCTACAATGTCCTTTAATATGTTTTAAGCTGTCATGAATGCCAAACCGAATCAAGTAATCCCCAGTGCTCCGTTGTGTAATATTCCTTCGGTAGGCGAACCTTTTGAGAATGTAGTTATCGATATGGTTGGACCTTTGCCTAGAAGTAAGGGAGGGAACATATATCTGCTGACAATCATTGATAGACCAACTTGCTATCCCGAGGCGGTACCCGTAAGAAGCGGTAATGCGAGCACTGTAATTAAACGATTGTTAAATTATTTTTCTAAGTTTGGTCTGCCTCGTACTATACAGAGTGATAATGGTAGTAATTTTGTATCCAAATATTTCAAGGATAGAATGAAAGAGTTAGGTATCAAACTCATAACTTTCACACCTTATCATCCCGAATCACAAGGCCTTGTGGAGAGATTTCATAAACGTTAAAGAGTTTGCTGGGACGGAAATTTGGTTAAGAAGCGGAAATTTACACCCGGAAAAAATAAAAATGCGAACTTCGAACGCGACTGGGAAGAAAAGTTACCGTTCGTTCTGTTAGCTTTAAGGTTAGCACCGAGCGACACTACAGGATTTAGTCCTTTTGAGCTTGTTTTCGGTCACACCGCTAAAGGTCTTTTGGAAATGTTAAAATGTAACTTAATGAATGAAGAAGGTAGTGAGGACTACATCACTAATCTAGTTTTATAAAAACAGTTTAAGAGATGCTTGGCAACTAGCAAAGGAGAACGAGAGGGAGAGTCAAGGGGAAACTAAACGGAAACATGATCTTAGAGCGAAAGAGAGACATTCTGTGTAGGAGATAAAGTTTTAGTATTAGTCCAGAAAGAAGGTCCCTTTTTATCGCATAAGTTCGAAGGTCCTATTTCAATTTTAGAGAAGAGGGGGAATCTGAATTATTTACTAGATATGGGTAAACGTAGAGCAAAGTGGCTGCATGTAAATTTGCTCAAGAAGTATAACGAACGCCCCGTAGTAACGGTGTCCCAGAAAGAAATTAGTTTTAAGAAAAACTCAGAGGTGCTTAAGAATTTCGAAGTTTTTAATCAGGGTTTCGAAAAGGAAAAGGTGAGGGAAGTACTTAATGTTTTAGTGAATTATCCTGAAAGTATTAGTGACAAAGTAGGCCTAACCTAAACATGATATTGAGTTGCAGACATGAAAACCATAAGGCAAAGTCCATATCGTTTGAGCCCAGAAAAGGCCGAATCTGTGAGGGAGGAAATTAGTTACTTCTAGAATAATGATTTGATAGTACCTAGCGAGAGTGAATGGAGTTCCCCGGTAGTTCTGGTGAAAAAGGAAGATGGATCAGATAGATTGTGCATTGATTTTCGGAAGGTAAACAGTGTAACGAAGCAAAGTAATTTTCCCTTACCTAGGATTGACGATTGCTTAGATAGAATCGGAAAATTCCAAGTTCATCTCGAAGCTTTGATTTGGCTAAAGGGAGTTTATTGGCAAGTACCTTTAAGTGAACGAGCCCGGAAATTTCCGCCTTTATAACGCCATTTGGTAGTTTCGAGCCCAATGTTATGGCTTTTGGCTTTAAAAACGCAGCCAGTACCTTCCAAAGGTTAATGAATAAAGTTTTAAATGGCATCAACAACTGTGTCGTGTACTTAGATGATCTTGTGATATTTTCAGAGACTTGGGAGGATCATGTGAGGGCTTTGGCAAGAGTTTTGGAGGCCCTTACCAAAGCGAATCTCGTTCTTAACCTAAAGAAATGCGAATTTGGGAAAGCCCCTACTACTTATCTAGGACATAAGGTAGGTCTTGGTAAATTCTGTCCAAAGGATCGGAACATAGAAGCTATCGTGAATTTCCCAATCCCAACAACTAAAAAGCAGGCCATGAGATTTCTCGGAATGGTTTCGTATTTCCGTAGATTCGTACCAAATTTCTCGGAAATAAGCGCTCCTATAACTAATCTGTTTAAGAAAGGACTCAGTTTTGTATTTGATGTCGCGTGTGTGTAAGCCTTCAACAAGTTAAAGGCTATAATGAATCACGAGCCAGTTCTGTTATTACCCGATTTTTGTAAGGAATTTAATTTAGCGATCGATGCGAGTGATATTGGCGTAGGAGGGGTTTTATTACAAGAAGTGAATGGAATGAAACTCCTAGTTGCCTATTATTCAAAGAAACTGAATAAAGTGCAACAGAACTATTCCACTATTGAAAAGGAATTGTTTGTTTTAGTTACAGCCTTGCAACACTTTGAGATTTACGCACGTAGTAGTTCTGTTTTAACTGTGTATACTGATCATGATCCGTTAGTATATTTGGAGAGGTTTAAGAACAAGAATAAACGTCTAATGCGTTGGAGTTTAGAATTACAAGACTATAATCTGAAGATAGTTCATATAAGGGGAAAGGATAATGTATCAGCTGATAGCCTCTCTAGAGATTTCTCAGAATGAGTAGCCTAATGACCGTTTTCTGTTTTCTCACGAGTGAAGGTTGTGTGAGTGGTGAAAGCGTGCGATGTTTGACTTGGGTGATTTAAAAGCTTTAATTGCAGAATTGTTCCCCCGCTGTTTGAAATTCTTGTTTGCTCTTTAGAAAAAAATAAAATCAGTTGATTTAATTTTTTTCTTTTTTGGGGGACGTGTAATGGTAATTGCTTTATAGCAAAGAAAGATAAAGGAAAGGAAAACGCGTCTTCGAGAAGTTCTGCAGCAAGGTGGCATTCGCGCATGTGTTGGAGGTGCCTGTTGTCATGATGGTTCTAGAATCGGCAGGAGTGTTGGGGAACTTGACAGGAGCCGACGTGACGTGAGGAACGCCGCGATTTCTGATGCAATACTTCGTCGAGAAACTTCTAAATCGTTCCGGTAATCTCGGGAGTCTGTGACGTTCGCCGTAGGCCACGTCCCCAGAATGCCTTATAAATACAACTGACGAAGTAGGAGATGAGAGATCATCAGTTAATCACAGAGATCAGAGATCATCAATAAGAGCCATAGATATCAAATTATCAGTGAGAAATTAGCAGCAGAGATCGTCAGGGAGAGATAAGAGAAGGAACCAACGAAGGATCAGAGAGGATAAGTCGCTCGAGAGTTGGTCGAATTCTGGTCAAGTCGTCGTCAGGAGTAGACGACCGAGGCATTTCGATGTAGAGAAAGACTTCAGAGAAGAAACGTTCTGCAAGAGGTCTAGAGAAGTTCCTGCCCTACGAGTATCAAGAATAGACATTATTTTCTGCAATACGGAGTCAAGAAGACGTCTGCAATCGCAGTTCTCCTTTTGTGAAGACATCTCTTCGGGTCGCAAAACTGGCCAGCAATTATTTGAATACCTCACTTCTTTCCCAGTTCACACATTGTAAGATTTTGCCTTTTTTATGTAAATAGGAGACACCATTCTGCATTTATCTTTGTTAGTGAGCTTGTAAATAAACCTTTGTTGTGTTAGTGTTTCTTTCTATATTCGTATCCCCAGTTTCAACTGTTGGTATTGAATTCTTTTTGTTTATCATAATATCAAACCTGAAGCGGACCTCTCTCGGTTCGTAACAACCAGTAAAGAAAATCTACTGAAATAACTATTTAAGCAACATACTTATCAGTACGAGATCAAATGTAGAAAAAGGATGTATTGGTAAAAATCCTGGAACAAGTGTTCCAGATAATGGTGTGGCGAATGAAGAAATGAATTGTTGAGTTAGAAAGGCAGAGCTATTAGGTCACTGATCGTTTGGCGGTTACTGCTTACAGCTTGCCTTCTTTTGCTGCCATAGGGGGACTCTCACGGTTCTCGGCAATGTCCTAATGGCTCCACGCGCACTGGTTTCTTTTTTTTTTTTTTTTTTTTTTTTTTTTTTTTTTTTTTGCCTCTTCATTTTAACTCTCATCCTGTCCACCCCCCGATTTTTGTAACTTAACTTTATTATAAATTCGTCTTCTCACCATAAGCAATCTTTTTTAGAGAGTTAAATGAGTGTACAGAAATATGACTGAATATTTGAATATTTTACAATAACAGGTTCTTTGAGGGTAATAATATTCATAACAGTAAGTGGAAGGATACGTGATCCTTATGGAATTCTTAAGTAGAGTTGCTGGATATAAAAAACGAACTGGTATTGCAACTGAATTTCAGTAATAAAGTTTTGGCCACTGTGAAATACAAAATTAGGAACGAGCAAAGTTAGTCTCAGAAATGGTTTATACAGGTAAGCTGCAGAGGAAAGTTTGATCCAATATAAGAGGAGGAAGGGAAACTTAACGTGAAGTACAGGTAAAATGGAAGAAACCCATATCATAATGTGGGTGATCATCGTAGAAATGGCGTTTTATGTGTATGAAGCAACATCAAGAGAGAAAGTTTAAAGATAACTTTTTCCTTTGATTAACAAACCCACATAAATATATTATTATTTGCATAATTATGCCAACAATATATACAGAGAAAACACATAATACACACACACACACACATATATATGCATACACACACACACACACATACACATATATATATATGTATATATATATATATATATATATATATACACATATATATATATATATATATATATATTTATATATATATATATATAATATATATGTGTGTGTGTGTGTGCACACACCCAGCGTTATGGAAAACAATGTTTATTTAGCCCTAGGAAAAAGAAGGAACGAAAGAAAGAAATAAGATAACAAAAAAGGGCAGAGAAAAAGAAATCATCCTAAAGGACGCGGAAGCGCTCGGACTGCCTCTTAAAAGATGAAAGGTTATGAGACTCAGGATGTCACATAAGAGAGAGAAGATAATAAAGACGAGGAAAAGGACCAAGTGAAAGCATCAGCTGAATGGAGCTGGTGTCTTAACAAAGGATATTCCTTGGTAGTCATTTAATTTCTCGTCTCAATTGTTGGAAAGGTTACGGGGTTTCCCATGATTGATGTTGGATATTTGTTCATATTGATGTCTTCTATTGCTCTTTTGTAAGGTCCTCTGTCCGTATATTATACATAAATAATTAAATTCAACGTTTACGGTGTTATGAATGGAATAACGAGAGCCCTTACGAAAAGTTTATTATATTATTTTCTGCTTCTTAACTTTGTAAAAACTAGTCATTAGGTGACGTGACAAAAATGAGGAAGTAATCTCTCGTAATTATAGAAAGAAGTTATTCATTCTTCGGGTGGAAGCTGTTTTTGATGGACATCCCCGAGAAAACTCAATGAATAATTCAAAACATGAGATGAAACTCCTTATCTAATCAGCCAAAACAATTTCCACTCAAATCAGGAGACCCGACGCTCATGTGTGAGCTGGGAAAAGGGAGAGAGCGCAATAAGATCCTTCCTTGCACCTTTCTCGTAAAGACTCCTGAAGGGCAATTCCTGCTCTTTCGAGAAACCATTGGAGGGAATCGAGGCGGCGACAGGAATCTCCATTGTGGCGGTTTCTGTCTCACCCTTTACCTCTTCTTCTTGCCATTACGTCAGAGGCGAAAGCTCTGTGACAACTGGAGTAAGATTTCATGCTCAGTTAACCACTGCTGTAAGAATCGGCGGGAATAGAGGGGGGGAGGGAGAGCGGTAGTCCCATATGAAAAGAAATATGTATGGCCGTCGGGGGAATAAACACAGAGCTAAATGGCTGGATTCCTTTTGGATGAGCCGTCGAGGTTTTGGCCGGGGGAAAGCAGATTTACGGACGGCTCCATAAGAGGGCTTTTGAGAGCCTTGCTGAACCCGTCATACAAGTCCATCGGGGCATGAAACAAGAGGGTCGTCGGGTAGAGAGAAACCGTCTGCCAAAGATATCCAATACCAGGCGGTGAAATTTGTTACACGTAATTAACGTCTTAAAGTGATGTCATAGAGATAATGGTAGCACCTTCGGAGAACGTGCATGAATTCTCCGAGGGGATATTTTTGCTGATTTACCTATTTCAGTTTTTATTGCACTTTTGAAAGCTCTTTATTCTCTTTACTTCCAATAAACAGTTTGGCAATTTTTAATCAAATATCTTGTGCAGTTACGGATTCTAACTGATTTGTCTAGCGACGGGAGCAACTGTAGATACGTGAAGTAGAAATCCTTTTTGTTTAGACTCAAAAATAGTTTTGAGAAAAAACACTTAAATATTGGAACTTCGGAAAAATATTTGCTATCAATGCTGTAGCCGGATAGGGTTATTTGTAAAGACTGTGATACATTCGTTTTCCTTGTTGCTTTCTTCCGGACAATTTAGTTGATTATTTTATGACCGTTTAAACAGCCTCAGTTTAAGGATTTCGTAGGAAACCAGAATAAATGTAAAAGTGCTATTTTTCTTATAGATTCATTTCCATATTATCATGAATGTCGAAATCGTTATATGATTGATCCTTGATTCGAGTTATTCATGTTTCGTTGATATGGAAAAATACTATAATTAGAGAATTGCTGTGGCATGTACGTTTTGTTCCTAAAAGACCACATCTGAGTAAATTATCCCGTCTTCAAAGTTGATCGGTATTGGTTATTGTTGTTGCTTAGATGGGTAACAAATCATCTCTCAGCAGCAGACATCGTTAACCAGATACCCATGTGTTTCTCCATATAAGCCGCTCTTGAAGAACAACTGTCTTAAAAATAGAATTAGAATCGTTAAGCCAATTCCGGAGTCAATTCCTGTACACACATACACACACACACACCAGAGATATATATATATATTATATATATAATATATATATATATGATATCATATTTATTAATCTATTATATAATAATATAGACACTTATATAGATATATATGTATTAGATATATATATATAAAATATATAATAGATATATCATAATATATATATAGGTATTATATATATGTATATATATATTTATATAATATTATATATATATATAATATATATATATAATATATATATATATAGGTGTGTGTGTGTGTATTATATCACACACTGACTTTTTTTATGTTTAC
>NC_087213.1:32711949-32724449 GCF_015104395.2 Macrobrachium nipponense
TCCCTTGTTAGGTTTATCGATATGGCTAGCGGTTATGCCATTCCGTTGGTCAGCCTGCGAGTTTTTCTTCCTCTGCCATACGAGGAAGGAGAAAGGAAATACCGCAGTGATCAGCGAGTTGTGACGGGTCTCCCCTGACGCTTCGCAGTGTTTCACTACAAATGCCACTTGAACGCTGATTTGGTCTTCTTGAAAAAGTGCGCATTAACTGGTACCAGCTGAACGTGCCCCACGATCTGTGAATATTCCAGACAGCGTCTAGGATTCATAATGCTTTTTATTTCATAAGTTTATAAGTCAAGCACTCCAGGAAACAAGATGCATGTTCATGTTATGAGCAATAAAATGACATCATTTTGGATTTATCTCATAAATATTCACTTTCATGTTCATCGATTAGCTGATACATTCCCAGGAATCTTCCATTCTCATCGAGAGTAAGGCAAAACTTTTGTCATTCAAATGTTTCCAACACATAAAGCAGAGAGAGAGAGAGAGAGAGAGAGAGAGAGAGAGAGAGAGAGAGAGAGAGATTGATAATCTTTCGTGGTCTGAAGGTTGATGTAAAAGCTTGTTTCCTTTTTTTACTCGTTTAAAGGGGTAGAATCAAATAACGTTTGCTTATTTAATGCCGTAGAACGCATGCAAGAGTTCGGTTTTCCTTTATGATGAATATATCCACTAAAACATAAACAGGACATACATCCATCTCTCTTTCTTTGCTTTCTCTCTCTCTCTCTCTCTCTCTCTCTCTCTCTCTCTCTCTCTCTCTCTCCTCTTTTAGAGGGAACTGGGAGAAACATGGGAATTGCTGGCTTTATTTCCGCTCACGCACCAGAGCCCTTGTGCTCTTGGAAATGGTTTCTGGTGATCAAAAATGAATTTTTCTTCTTGCAGCTCCTAAGAAGAGCCCCGTATCTCACACAAAAAATAACTACACTGAATAAATACGAAGCAAACGCCAAACTACGTACACTGCGAAATAATAATAATAATAAAATAATAATAATAAATAATAATAATAATAATAATAATAATAATAATAATAAAATAATAGGGGCACAAAAGACCAGCTCCTGATAGACAAAATGGTAATGAAGAACAGTAGGAGAAGGAAAACCAACCTAAGCATGGCATGGATAGACTATAAGAAAGCCTTCGACATGATACCACACACATGGCTAATAGAATGCCTGAAAATATATGGGGCAGAGGAAAATACCATCAGCTTCCTCAAAAATACAATGCGCAACTGGAATACAATACTTACAAGCTCTGGAATAAGACTAGCAGAGGTTAATATCAGGAGAGGGATCTTCCAGGGCGACTCACTGTCCCCACTACTCTTCGTAGTAGCCATGATTCCCATGACAAAAGTACTACAGAAGATGGATGCCGGGTACCAACTCAAGAAAAGAGGCAACAGAATCAACAATCTGATGTTCATGGACGACATCAAGCTGTATGGTAAGAGCATCAAGGAAATAGATACCCTAATCCAGACTGTAAGGATTGTATCTGGGGACATCAGGATGGAGTTTGGAATAGAAAAATGCGCCTTAGTCAACATACAAAAAGGCAAAGTGATGAGAACTGAAGGGATAAAGCTACCAGATGGGAGCAACATCAAACACATAGATGAGACAGGATACAAATACCTGGGAATAATGGAAGGAGGAGATATAAAACACCAAGAGATGAAGGACACGATCAGGAAAGAATATATGCAGAGACTCAAGGCGATACTCAAGTCAAAACTCAACGCCGGAAATATGATAAAAGCCATAAACACATGGGTAGTGCCAGTAATCAGATACAGCGCAGGAATAGTGGAATGGACGAAGGCAGAACTCCGCAGCATAGATCAGTAAAACCAGGAAACATATGACAATACACAAAGCACTACACCCAAGAGCAAATACGGACAGACTATACATAACACGAAAAGAAGGAGGGAGAGGACTACTAAGTATAGAGGACTGCGTCAACATCGAAAACAGAGCACTGGGGCAATATCTGAAAACCAGTGAAGACGAGTGGCTAAAGAGTGCATGGGAAGAAGGACTAATAAAAGCAGACGAAGACCCAGAAACATACAGAGACAGGAGAAAGACAGAAACAAAAAAGAACAGAGGACTGGCACAACAAACCAATGCACGGACAATACATGAGACAAACTAAAGAACTAGCCAGCGATGACAATTGGCAATGGCTACAGAGGGGAGAGCTAAAGAAGGAAACTGAAGGAATGATAACAGCGGCACAAGATCAGGCCCTAAGAACCAGATATGTTCAAAGTACGATAGACGGAAATAACATCTCTCCCATATGTAGGAAGTGCAATACGAAAAGTGAAACCATAAACCACATAGCAAGTGAATGCCCGGCACTTGCACAGAACCAGTACAAAAAGAGGCATGATTCAGTAGCAAAAGCCCTCCACTGGAGCCTGTGCAAGAAACATCAGCTACCTTGCAGTAATAAGTGGTACGAGCACCAACCTGAAGGAGTGATAGAAAACGATCAGGCAAAGATCCTCTGGGACTATGGTATCAGAACGGATAGGGTGATACGTGCAAACAGACCAGACGTGACGTTGATTGACAAGGTCAAGAAGAAAGTATCACTCATTGATGTCGCAATACCATGGGACACCAGATTTGTTGAGAGAAAGAGGGAGGGAAAAATTGGATAAGTATCAAGATCTGAAAATAGAAATAAGAAGGATATGGGATATGCCAGTGGAAATCGTACCCATAATCATAGGAGCATTAGGCACGATCCCAAGATCCCTGAAAAGGAATCTAGAAAAACTAGAGGCTGAAGTAGCTCCAGGACTCATGCAGAAGAGTGTCATCCTAGAAACGGCACACATAGTAAGAAGAGTGATGGACTCCTAAGGAGGCAGGATGCAACCCGGAACCCCACACTATAAATACCACCCAGTCGAATTGGAGGACTGTGATAGAGCAAAAAAAAAAAAAAAAAAAAAAAAAATAATAATAATAACTATTATTATTATTATTATTATTATTATTATTATTATTATTATTATTATTATTATTATTATTATTATTATTATTATTATTTTAGTATGACACAACACTTTTATAAAATTTTGAAAAAATGTATCAAGAGAAAAATTATATATATATATATATAATATATATATATATATATATATATATATATATATATATATATATATAAATACATATACTACATACATACATACACACACACACGCGCACACACACACACACACACACACACACAACACACATATATATATAATATATATATATATTATATAATATATATATATATATATATATATATATATATATAATTTTATAGATAGTCAAGAGAAAATTTACCTAAACAACTCCATATGATATATTTACTGATTGTGAGAAGTATCGTTACCTCATCCTTGATCCAAGCAGTTTTCCATTTGCAATCTGGACAAAAGCGGAATTTTCTGGCAATGGTCATCATTTATTCAACTCCGTCAGTGTATCTCTGACAACAAAAACAAAGCAAAACGAATTACCATTATGGAAAGAGTGAAGGCTTTCAACCGTGGTGATGCATTCCATCGGCGTTGCTATGCGCACGCTCACTGGAAACTAGGCAGTAGTCAGGGTATTAATCGTTTTACATTTTTTCGTTACCTTGACAACTATTAGATTATGGTCAGTGCTGTTATTGAGTTACTTCAATTTACAATTTTAGCAGGATCCTGCTGAAATGAGTGTAAAAAGATCCCTGCACGCGATATAACATTCATGAATTATGCAATTTACGCCATTCGAGGCCAAATTCAATTACCATACAGAATCTAGACAAAGAGTAAACACAGGAGTGAGGCTTTCACTCGCTCGGTGGAAGCCTTACTACAAAACGGGATCACATATGGCTATAGGTTGAAGCTGGGCTCAATGAATAACAAGCGGACTTTGTTTACATCTACGTGGCGTTAGGAGGCAATTCTAGGGGATCTTCCAGTGTGTAAATCAAATTATGCCTAAAAGATATGGAGCAGATACGATAGACTGCTGCGTCCTATCACTTCGATAGGTAAATTCGAAAAAAAAAAAGCTAGAGGTGACAGAACTTGAGTCTGCCTTTGCCTTGAAGAAGTCGAGGCAATAGACTTCATTTCGCCCTATTTCATGAGGTAAGCAGAGGTGTTAATTATACGCAATGCTGACTTGACCCTTTCCACGTTTCCTAAGCTCCCCACAGCCTCTCTCTCTCTCTCTCTCTCTCTCTCTCTCCTTTGTTTCATGACCTCTTGTATACATACTGCTATGAATTTCCGGTCTCTGTTTCCCTTCAAGGCCTGTTCCCCCATTATCTATTATTCTACGAAGTCCTCCAAGTGCGCAAAGTAAACCCATTAATTCTGAAAATCTTCAAAATAATGTACATGAGGACTAAGGCACACTTCTCCCCAAGACTTGGCTGGGGAGAGAGAGGGAGAGAGAGAGAGAGAGAGAGAGAGAGAGAGAAAGAGGAAAATAAAATGGGCGAAAAACCTTGGTCGAGCTTTTACATTATGGGCTAGAATTCATTGGAGGAACAGTAGGCATTTCGCCTTACGCCTTGAGAAATTATAGGGCTTTCTTGAGCCGCCTTACCCAATTACAGAGGCCAGCCGGGTGTGAAATTAACCCAGCTTGGGTGCGGGCTCGGGTGACGGATCCATCTGATATCAAAGACCATAATTTAATATGTGCAAAAGTGAGGGTTGTGTGTAAACACATTGTGCTCGCTAACATCATCTGTTTGGAACGTGCATTGAAAAATATTTTCAACTGCTCTATATTGTTTTTTTTATAGCATAACTGAATTTATGCACTCTCTCTCTCTCTCTCTCTCTCTCTCTCTCTTCTCTCTCTCTGAGTTCTTGTGCGTGCCTGTGTTTGTATACGCGCCACTCTCGACCGTTGTGACTCCATTTCATTTGTTTGTAGAATACGCAATTTGGATTTTAAAGAGCTATTACCAGAGTTGGCCTTTTCTTTTATAGCATCGTTTCTTATAATGTCGTCTTTTAGGTAACCTTGGTGACGCTGATGTCTTTCACTGATTCTGTAAGGTATAAATATTTTTTGATGAAATTACTATTGAGTTTTGTACTTCTTGATAAGTAAAAAAATAAAGAATAAAATATCTTCACAAAAGTTATGACCAATCTTGCTTTTATGCCATTTAATGAATATACGTCATTTCGTGTAAAAGTCATATAAGGAAAATGTTGAAATGACAATGAAGTAACGTTTAGTTGCAACAAATAATATCATTAATTTTAATTCAATTTCCAAAATTATTTCAATTTAAACGGAAAGGAAGCCATATAATAATGATTTAAAATTGTGCAAGAAAGAGTGTTTCAGAATCATACGCGAAGCTTACTATATTCACGAAAGTTCCAATTAAATGTTCCTCCATGACTAAGGTCGAGTTACTCACACATCGTATAAATCGTTCTCAGTCCTCATATAATAATTCTTTAATTGGATTTCTTGAAACAACACAAAATATCGTCATGCATAAGCCTCTAAGGTTTAGACTACCCAGAAGTTCTCTATGTTTAAATCACTTAATAAAACAACGAGAACGATTTCAGAAACAACTACCAAAGACGTAGTTATGCCTTTCCATCTTTTCAGTCGGGTGGAGTCTCCTTTTACTCAAGGAATGAGCATAAGCATGTCATAATTTCCAAGAAAATAGGAGGTAAGTTTGCATTGAAATACATACCATCGTTGACAGAGCTTATGACTTTTAAGTTGATACTTCCCTGAAACTCTGAACTGAAACTTCTTCATGTCAGAGAATGACGGGGACAATGGAAAATCACTTTATGGAGCCAATGAGCCTCCGGCTTCATGACTGACGGAATATCCTTAAGGTAAATATGCGTTCATGATACGCTCAACCAAACTTCCGACAAAATTAGCAAAAAATATATTATAATTAGGACATGTCCTCCCCAAATGAAATAAATGACGCCCCTGTAAAACACCAGTTCACCTATGGTCATGTGGGCCACTGATTGCATTCATACACTGGAAGGAAGCAACTAAGCTCCTCGTTTCCCAAAAATCACCGACAAACCATGGAATGTTTGGCACCCACGCCTGGAGAGGACCTGGAAAGAAACACTAATCGTTTTGCCATCATTATTACTGTTAAATTTTCAAGATCTTATGAAGGAGAAGGTTTGTGTTCGTACGGGCACCCAGCAAGGAAATACTTATCCTCAGAGGTGGTAACGCTGGTGGTAATTGGAAAAGAAATAATCATTCCAAAGGGGTTGAGAGGAAACTAAACGGAGCCCATCAGTCATGAAGAACGTGATAGCAATGAATCCTGGTGAAGATGGAGATCTATTCCAGGATACAGAGAGATTTTGTGGTGATACAGATATATAGAATCTAAACATGTCCATTATTGTTTAAAGTTTTACATAGATGAAGTGGGAATGAAAGAAAAGTTGATGTTTTGTGGATTTTGAATGAATATATGCGAACAAATGTCTTCCAATCAGCATTCATATCACCGATAAAGAAAAATAAATAAAGAATAAATATATAAATAAATAAATCTTTCATCATCATCTCATTCAACACACTAGCCAACAAGAATTCATTACCGCCAATGACCGTCCAACTTTCACCTATCTGGCAGGTGGGGACTGCGGACTTCCTAGAATGTTGGAACGAGAATTTCTGTCAATTCTGTTATGGAACACCCAGAAACTGACTTTTAAAAACACCAAAAGACAGGACCAAATAATGTGGAAGTTGCCTGTTTTTGAAATTCTGTCTGTATCCAAGAGGATATTTTTCTCTACTGGTGGAATAACTTCTTTTTTTTTTTTTAAGGAAAATGCAGGAACACCTGGCGACTCTTTCTTGTCCTAAAGTCAGAGGAAAGTGTGAGATGAAATCATAATATCATTAGCTATACATTTGAGTGTCTCTCCTGACGGATTTATCTTTTTTTTTTTTTAGATAAATAGATAGGGTTTGTTTACAGTTAGATGTAACTGTCCCTCCTCGCGACATTCACTGGCTATCATGATTTTAGAGTGTACAAAGGTCTACGGAACATACACACCATATTTAATTAGAAGCCCTCTTCCATGCTCATGCAAGACATTTTGGACATTAATGTATATAAGTTAAGCATATCTTAGTTTTACCAGACCACTGAGCTGGTTAAAAGCTCTCCTAGGGCTGGGCCGAAGGATGAGATATTTTTACGTGGCTAGCAACCAATTGGCCACCTAGCAACTGACTCCGTGTTGGCCGAACAGGGATTCGAACTTCGGACCACCGGATTGGTAGCCTAGCGCGAAAACCACTCGTCCGGCGAGGAACTGCTAATGCATATGATATATAGTACATATACATACATACATACATACATACATACATACATACATACATACATATATATATATATATATATATATATATATATACTATACACGACTGTGTGTCTGTTTGTACGTGCCCGTGGTTCTCTATACATACAATTTAATAACATAGCTATTTATTCCATTATATATAAATATTCTTGTGTAAATTGTACAAAAGTAATTAAATGGAATAATGCTTATATATAAGAATGCAGTATATGGCATTATGATATTTATCTATTTATGTACTGCTAGTGTACACAATATGTTAGCAACTCAACACAGTTTCAGAGTATTTAAAACGATTAAAATTGTATGTTTAATATGTGTTAAAATGGTTTTGTAACCGCGTTCCCACAGTATATACACCTTGTGACCTATTTTCTTAGTCGGAATTTAGTCGTAAGCAGACAATAACTACTCAACAAAATAAAATAGGTTACGAATAATTGGAGGCATAAGTCAACTGCAGTGGAATGGTTGGAACAAATCCCTGTAACAAGATGTTTCGCAGGAACAGTACCCTAAGTTCGTTGTATTAAGTTATCAACGAATCCTCGTCCTTTGTTTTTATTTCAGATAAACGTACAAGGATGTATTATTCCCGGTAATTCTACTCTTTCGTGGTGTACCAAGATTTTTTATATTTATTCTCCTTTCCTGATATTCACGTCCTCATCATCTGTTAATTGGGTAAGGATACGAGAAGCTTGAATTTCTACTACCTCTTTCAATAGCAGAACTGCTATCATAACGAACTCCAAGATCTAATTAGAAAAACCGACGGGTAATTAAATTTTTTTTATTTAAATGTGTAAAGAAGACATGTTAACAAACGAGCTATAGTCAACAGAAGTGCAGTAATATAATAAAAATAATATAATAATAATAATAATAATAAAAAATAATTAAATAATAATAATAATAATAATAATAATAAATAATATAATAATAGGGAATAATGGAAGGAGGAGATATAAAACACCAAGAGATGAAGGACACGATCAGGAAAGAATATATGCAGAGACTCAAGGCGATACTCAAGTCAAAACTCAATGGAGGAAATATGATAAAAGCCATAAACACATGGGCAGTGCCAGTAATCAGATACAGCGCAGGAATAGTGGAATGGACGAAGGCAGAACTCCGCAGCATACACCAGAAAACGAGGAAACATATGACAATACACAAAGCACTACACCCAAGAGCAAATACGGACAGACTATACATAACACGAAAGGATGGAGGGAGAGGACTACTAAGTATAGAGGACTGCGTCAACATCGAGAACAGAGCACTGGGCAATATCTGAAAACCAGAGAAGACGAGTGGCTAAAGAGTGCATGGGAAGAAGGACTGATAAAAGTAGACGAAGACCCACAAATATACAGAGACAGGAGAATGACAAACAGAACAGAGGACTGGCACAACAAACCAATGCACGGACAATACATGAGACAGACTAAAGAACTAGCCAGCGATGACACGTGGCAATGGCTACAGAGGGGAGAGCTAAAGAAGGAAACTGAAGGAATGATAACAGCGGCACAAGATCAGGCACTAAGAACCAGATATGTTCAAAGACCGATAGACGGAAATAACATCTCTCCCATATGTAGGAAGTGCAATACGAAAAATGAAACCATAAACCACATAGCAAGCGAATGTCCGGCACTTGCACAGAACCAGTACAAAAAGAGGCATGATTCAGTGGCAAAAGCCCTCCACTGGAGCCTGTGCAAGAAACATCAGCTACCTTGCAGTAATAAGTGGTACGAGCACCAACCTGAAGGCGTGATAGAAAACGATCAGGCAAAGATCCTGTGGGACTATGGTATCAGAACAGATAGGGTGATACGTGCAAATAGACCAGACGTGACGTTGATTGACAAAATCAAGAAGAAAGTATCACTCATTGATGTGGCAATACCATGGGATACCAGAGTTGAAGAGAAAGAGAGGGAAAAAATGGATAAGTATCAAGACCTGAAAATAGAAATAAGAAGGATATGGGATATGCCAGTGGAAATTGTACCCATAATCATAGGAGAACTAGGCACGATCCCAAGATCCCTGAAAAGGAATCTAGAAAAACTAGAGGCTGAAGTAGCTCCAGGACTCATGCAGAAGAGTGTGATCCTAGAAACGGTGCACATAGTAAGAAAAGTGATGGACTCCTAAGGAGGCAGGATGCAACCCGGACCCCCACACTATAAATACCACCCAGTCGAATTGGAGGACTGTGATTCAGCAAAAAATAAAAAAAATAAAAAAATAATAATAATAATAATAATATTATTGAAAGATGTTGCTGCATCAGCTGCATTTAACTTGTAAATAGTCTTCTCTATTAGAAAAATAGAGAAACTATTTATAAGTTAAATGCAGCTGATGCAGCAATAACTTTCAATAATACTAGTTTACAGAGGGTCTCCTTCTAAAATATAAAACACCAAGAGATGAAGGACACGATCAGGAAAGAATATATGCAGAGACGCAAGACGATACTCAAGTCAAAACTCAACGTGGGAAATATGATTCTTCTTCTTCCTAGCTTTATCCCTATTCGGGGTCGCCGTTTCTAATGAGTCTATTTCATCTACCTTTGTCCCGTGTCATTTCCTCCCATACTCCCTTCTCCCTCATATCATCTCTAATGCAATCTCTCCACCTGGTCTTAGGTCTTCCTCTCCTTCGTGTTCCATCCACCTCCACGTCCTTCACTTCTCTTGCCATGTGTTGCTCTTCTCTTCTCATCAGGTGGTCATACCATCTAAACCTTGCCTCTTGCACTTTCTTTGATGCATCAGTGACTTTTACTGTACCCCTAATATGTTCATTTCTAACCCTGTCCTTTTTGGTTACTCCACTCATCCACCTAAGCATCCTCATCTCGGTTACGTTCAACTTTCTACCCTCTGTTTCCTTTAGAGGTGCTGCTTCCAATCCATATGTCATTGCTGGTCTGAGAACTACCTTGTGCACTCTGCCCTTTAATCTTATAGGGACTTTCCTATCACATACGACACCAGACACCTTCCTCCAGTTGTTCGAACCACACTGAATCCGGTTGTTGTTTTCCTCTTCCATGTTCCCCTCATTGTCAATCACTGAGCCAAGGTACTTGAATTTATGAACCCTTTTGATGTTTCCTCCGCCTAATTTGATTGTTGTTTGCTGGTCGCCATCCAATTCGGTTGTCATATATTCTGTCTTTTTCCTGCTTATTCTTAAACCTCTACTCTCCCAGGCATATCTCCATCTTTCAAGTTTCCCCTCCGGAAATATGATAAAAGCCATAAACACATGGGCAGTGCCAGTAATCAGATACAACGCAGGAATAGTGGAATGGACGAAGGCAGAACTTCGCAGCATAGACCAGAAAACTAGGAAACATGACAATACACAAAGCACTACACCCAAGAGCAAATACGGACAGACTATACATAACACGAAAGGAAGGAGGGAGGGGACTACTAAGCATAGAGGACTGCGTCAACATCGAGAACAGAGCACTGGGGCAATATATGAAAACCAGTGGAGAAATATACAGAGACAGGAGAATGACAACCAGAACAGAGGAATGGCACAACAAACCAATCCACGGACAAACATGAGACAGACAAAAGAACTAGCCAGCGATGACACGTGGCAATGGCTACTGAGGGGAGAACGCAAGAAGGAAACTGAAAGAATGATAACAGCGGCACAAGATTAGGCCCTAAGAACCAGATATGTTCAAAGAACGATAAACGGAAACAAAAACTCTCCCATATGTAGGAAGTGCAATACGATAAATGAAACCATAAACCACATAGCAAGCGAATGTCCGGTGCTCGCACAGAACCAGTACAAAAAGAGGCATGATTCAGTAGCAAAAGCCCTCCACTGGAGCCTGTGCAAGAATCACCAGCTACCTTGTAGTAATAAGTGGTACGAGCACCAACCTGAAGGCGTGATAGAAAACGATCAGGCAAAGATCCTGTGGGACTATGGTATCAGAACAGATAGGGTGATACGTGCAAATAGACCAGACGTGACGCTGATTGACAAAATCAAGAAGAAAGTATCACTCATTGATGTCGCAATACCATGGGACACCAGAGTTGAAAAGAAAGAAGGGAAAAAAATGGATAAGTATCAAGACCTGAAAATAGAAATAAGAAGGATATAGGATATGCCAGTGGAAATTGTACCCATAATCATAGGAACACTAGATACGATCCCAAGATCCCTGAAAAGGAATCTAGAAAAACTAGAGGCTGAAGTAGCTCCAGGACTCATGCAGAAGAGTGTGATCCTAGAAACGGCGCGCATGGTAAGAAAAGTGGTTGACTCCTAAGGAGGCAGGATGCAACCCGGAACCCCACACTATAAATACCACCCAGTCGAATTGGAGGACTGCGATAGACCAAAAAAAAAAAAAAAAAATAATAATAATAATGAGCAAGCGCCACTTGCAGACGATAATTCAGGCGATAATTCTGAGATCCCCTGAATGCTTATGAAAAGGGGGAGGGCGTCTGTTTTCAGAGTGTGATATCAAAATTTCTGGAAGAGAAGAATGGACGTCTTCTGAGGAGTAGGAAAGGCAGTGGTTCAATGAAATCATCGTAAGGAAAATCAACTGTGGTGTAAATACAAGGCATTATAAAAAAATAAATAAAATAAATTTTATAACAGAAGCCCATAGTTTCTTATGATAATAGCTCCTATTTCAGGTCTAGGCAATGTTGAGAAACTGAAAACCCATTATGTTATAGGGTAGTGTTCCCAAACTTGACCATAACAAGGACCACCAGATATAACGAGTCCCAGCCGAGGACCCCCGCCAATAAAAAAAAATTAAAGTAAGTAGAAGTATAAGCTGCTTACACACCGAAGTATCGATAACACCGACACAATATTATGATAGAGAATCATTGATGTATATTTTTTATTGTAAATATATTTTTTTTTGAAGTTGAAAAAATATTAATTTTGTAATTGTGTCGCGGAACCCCTAGGGCCTTCCCCTGGACCCCCAGTGGTCCGCGAGCCCCAGAATTGGATTCTTGTGTAACAT
>NC_087213.1:32726949-32759449 GCF_015104395.2 Macrobrachium nipponense
CCAAGTACTTACATCACTGCTAGAAACTATATATTGCCTACAATCAAGCCCATTCCTCAACGCAATGATTCCTAAAGACCCTCCATATATTCTCTTTACAAAAAACATTCATACATCCAAGTTTGCATGCATAAATAACTAAGTACAGCTACCCTCTCTCATTCTCAAGCCTGCCACCGTGCACCCCCCTCAAAAAAAATATCTCTCTTTTACTCTTATTCTTATTCATTTCTGGACTATACGTATGCTTCCCAGTTATATTTTCTTGTTTCCACACTCAATCTCCGCCATGATATTCTCGAACTAACACATTCAAGTTCTTCACTCGTCTCGATCTTTCTGTTTACCCCTAACTTTCCATTAATCAGTGACCTTAGGTGTAATCGCGTGCAAACATACGTGCAAACAAATACACTTATATTTACGTATGTGATTATGCATGAATGATTTACAGCAGCAAGTGGAATACGGTTTTATATAATATATGCTATTAAGATTAACAAGTTAAATATAAGTACAAAAGCACGACTACAAAGGATACTTTGCACTTTCAAAAGATAACGGGAACATTTTTCAACCCTTCAACCATAAATAAACCTTCCATAACAGCTCTAACACACCGTTATCAAACCGCTACCCATCGCTGATTTTCATGTCGTTGCTCCCAAAAACGAATCTTATGGAGAGCAGTGCACAACAGATGTAAACTTTCCTGTATTTACCTGTAGTGCTCAAAGAGAGTTCCATATGCTTAAATCTGTAGCAGTTAAAGAATGTGCGCTTATTCAAATATTTGCATAAATAAAGAACACTGATAAAAACCTGAACCTATAACACGCTTATACAAATACATAAATACATAACTATGTATATACACATACAGTCTTCCATACATGGGCATACATTCACACTATACACACATATATCATATAAATAATATGTATATATATATATATATATATATCAGCAAAAGCCACAGGGAAAATTTTAAAAAAGAGAAAGTACTTGGCACTCTGTCTTTTCTTTTTTAAAATTTTCCCTGTGGCTTTTGCTGGTAAACAAAATCACGTGCTTACTTTTGTGATTTTATATATATATATATATATATATATATATATATATATATATATATATATGTATATATATATATATATATATATATATATATATATATATATATATATATATATATATCTACGTATATGTATGTTTGTGTGTATGTATATATATATATATATATATATATATATATATATATATATATATATATATATATATATATATGTGTGTGTGTGTGTGTGTGTGTGTGTGAGTGTGTGTGTGTGTATGTGTGTGTGTGCGTGTGTGTGAGTACTCAATGACAATGAACAACTGAGATATGACGATACGGTTTTCTGGGTATAAAATAATTGCAAATATCGAAAAGAATCATAAAGAAAATAAATACTTAAAAATAAGAAAGAAAAAGTCATACTCGCTTCCCTTAAAGAACAACACACAACATAATAAGAAAGTCTACACAGAAAATGCTTATGAAGTATGATAAAATGGATCCTAAAGCGAATAACCAACGCGTCGGAATGGCGACTGAGGAAAATGAATTAAAATATACAGAAAATCATTAAATTAAAAGTTTCGTCTCCCTGCAAGAGTAAGGGGAAAGTGGAGGGGGGAATTGGTACGAGAAGGTGAGGGGAGAGGAGGGGAGTGGGGAAGGGAGGCTTCAGAACTTTATGGCGATGGGGGGTCATAGTGATGGGCTTTATGCCAACTTTACGACAACTTTATGGATGCTTTAGTAGGCACCATTGCTTGAACTGGTGCTGCACATATTATTAGCCGGACTCCCCTTCATAGGTCGGTAATGGTTGCTATGGAGCCAAGGGAGCAGACGGGGGTGGGGGATGTTGGAGGCCGGGCCTTCCCCCGGCGGCTGGGCGCGTAAAAAGAACCGAGGGGAATAAAGAGGTGTGGAAAATAAGGAGTGATAAGAATAAAAGGGGATATGGATGAATAGAGAAGTGAGGGAAGAGGTAGAAAATAGAGCCGGGAACGATTTCGACATGAAAGATGGATATCTCAAAATACAAAACAATCTTTTTGAAGGAAGTTTATACTAGTGAAGGTACTATGAATTGTATAGCATAAAATTACAAACAGAAATACATGGATAACTTTATTGAATATAAAGTATACTCTCAGTCATTAACAAAAGAATCATGATACTAAAAAAGGAAAAGAATTATGATACTAAAAAAGGAACTCGTTGAACTTTAAGACTTTACATGAAATTACTGGTGAGATACTGACAGGTAAAGAACGGGGAGGGATATCAAGGGAAGCGTAATAACCAGCTTATCAAAAATAGAGGATATATTACCTACAAACAAATGAAACTGGGGAAAAAAGGCGCCATTATGAAAACTTCTGGAAAATGAGAGAAAACTCCGTACATTTCAATTAAACGAAAACGTAATTACTATTCATCAATTGTTTCCCAAACTCATTAGGTCTCACAGGATGAATAAAGCAACCATTCATAAGGAAATGAATAACGGCTGAATGGAAGACGCGCGATAAATAAGGGGGGCGCGTTCAAGAAGAACTCGTCGATACGAAAACGTCCGCTTCCAGAGCGGAGGGAAGGCACACAAGGGTAAACACAGACATGGCAAGAAACGATATGAGGGGAGCAGAAGGGTCCAATGAGGGAAAGGAAATGCCTTAGTGGGGACAGGAGTAGGGGACAGAGACACAGAGAGAGAGAGAGAGAGAGAGAGAGAACGTCAGCATGGAAGGGAGATTGCGCATATAAAATAATAAATGGACGGGGGAACGCCATCCTCGTGAGTGAGTATGGTAGGAGTGTGTGTATGTGTGGAAATATTTGCATATATTGTGCGGCATTTATAGGAAATATGGATCCCCGTGTGGAGTCTTTGATGTAGGGCGTTTATATAGTTACCCAAGAAAAGCGCGCGCACACACACATCAGTGTGTATGACCGATATTTTCAATTTTTTTTTTGTTATAATGTATAGCAAGGTTAAACATTTCCCAAGGAATAATAATCTTTCAGGTAATGCCAATCGCACACATAAAAGCGAATGGAGATTTTGTCGTGTATGTTTTAGCAATGCTCATGTAGCCTTAAAGAAAAGATTTGTCATATTTCTTTGGTGCTACAGTGAACTACAGTTCAGGCTCGTAGTGCTAGTAGTGCTAATGTTTCAGTGCACGTGATGTGGTGAAGGTAAATAAGGACATGTTAGCATTGAAACGTGCAACTGAAAATCTAAGTATCATTAATATATGGCACTAAGATTTTTGCTGGGCTCCAAACCGTGTTCTCTTTAATGTCTCAAGGGGAATGGTTTTCATTAAATCATACCGGTCTTGGTAGAAAAATCAACATTTGTGCATTAATATTGGTGAATATAAAAAAAGTCACGCGCTAATTACTGACAAAATTCACACACACAGACACACAGACACAGACACACAGACACAGACACACACACACACACACATATATATATATATATATATATATATATATATATATATATATATATGTATATATATATATATATATATATATATATATATATATATATATATATATATATATATATATATATATATATATATATATATATATATATATATGAATCACAGTTACCATAAAACAAATTGTGTAAATTCCAGGGGATAAAACACGACTGTGAGGATAGCGTACATTTTCCCAAATACCCTCTGACAGCCAAAGTCAAATATTCTTGGAAACACAAGTTTTTCATGTTTCAGTTGAATAAATAGTAAAACTTACAAAGTTACAAATATACAAAATACGGGAATAAAAATATCCATATCAGAATCATTATATAATGGCATAAAGAGTCTCAAAATTTTAATAACTGCCAGAAAAACTAGATTTATAATTAAACATTTTCTAAAGACATAAAATTTTGTACATGCTTAGCTGTGCTTAACAAAGGGTACTGTTGCCAGGAGCCGGTTCATTAGCGTTAATAGAAATCAGGTGCGTGAATAAAAGACTTAAATTATGAAGAGTTCACAAAAAATAAGCCTGTAATTTATTAAATATTTTCAGGGAGAGATTTGGTAGAAGGGCAATGCATATATGACTGCAAGCACGATAGCAATTTAGAGGTTGCGATAATTTAAATCTATATATATATATAGTATATATATATATATATATAGATATATATATAATATATATATATATACTATTATATATATATAGTATATGTATATATATATATTAGATATATATATGATATATATATATAATATATAGATATATATATATCTATATAGTATATATATATGTATAAATATATAGATATATATAGTATGTATATGTATATATCTATATATATATATATAATATATATATATATATAGATATAATATATATATATATATATATATATATATATATAAAGGTTTTTTTGCAACGAAGGAAAAAAATGGAAAACGAGTTGGCCGAGTACTTTCGGTCTTATTCGGACCCTTTACTCAGTAAAGGGTCCGAATAGGACCTAAAGTACTCGGCCAACTCGTTTTATCATTTTTTTCCTTCGTGGCAAAAAAAACCTTTATTTATACATAGCATCACGTTTTATATACTTCGTGATCAAGTTATTTATATATATTATATATATATATATGTATATATTATATATATATATATTATATCTATATATATATATAATATATTTTTGATATATATATATATATGTGTGTGTGTGTGTGTGTGTGTGTGTGCGCGTGCGCGCGTGTGTGTGTGTGTGTACTCTCATAGCGAATGATTTGACAGAGTCCGATTTATCAATACCTACTATGCATTCCAGACGCCATGACATAGTGTTTTTCGTAGGACAACTTGTAAACTGACGTATGGGTTTCCATGCCACTAAAGCACCGAGTGTCTCAAACTCGGTCCTAAATTTCGGAAGCACTGTACATTACCATATGTGTTTCATTAACTTTTTACTTAACAAAATGAGGTTAGCTGGTCTTAGCCCCCTAACCATCCACAAAAGTGGTGACGCGTATCAGTGACGTCGGTATAGCGTATCCTCCTCCGCTACACTTCTTTAAATGGTTGTTTGACTTATGGTTAAATGTCATTTTACCTATCCTAGGCCATACGAAATTTTGTTTAAAGCAAACACATCTGTCAATTCAGTGAACTACCATAAATTAGTATAGTGGCATGGAAATCCATACATCGGTTTAAAAGTTGTTTACGAAAAATACTATTTCATGGGCTCTGGAATGCATAGCAGTCTCATAGTCTATTTAACACCTTAACATATGTATAGTGCCATTAAACTCTATTCTGAAGATGAGATATATGACATTTTATTTTTAAAATTATTTTATGTTTTAGGAGAATTCTGCTTGCATGTAAATAAAAAAAGTACAACAGAAAATTATAGGTGATTTAATATGAAAGGACAATTTAATTCATTTGATTGCACATATTACACAAAGAAAAAATTTAATTATCTTAATAACACTAAGTACTTTCAGTAATGACCAGTCATTAATGTTTTCGAAAGAGGGTTAAATTTTTTAGCAAGCAGTTCATGCAATGACGGTAATGAAAATAATGAAGTTTTTCTTCTCATATTTTTCAGTGAAAGAAAAGGATGAAATGAGATACAAGAGAAAGACGCAATAAAGAAGAGAAATAGAAAATTGTAAACAATATGAGTAGCACCGTTCATTATGTGTATCATCATCATCCCGCTCCCTCCGGTATTTTACTTAAGTCAAAGCTGACATCAAGTTAATGAACAGCTATTATCTCGAACGAGAAAGGTTTTCAGATAATTTTGAATAATGCGTCATGTGTAAGTTTGTCATGTTCTCGTTACATTAATTACAACATCTAAATAAAAAAAAAAACAAGGAAGACGCAAGTCACCCGACAGAAAAATACTGACGTTTATGTCCGCCGGTAATGAAATGAACACTGCTTCCGGATCAGTGAAATTCATAATATTAAAATATCTTAGTGCGGGACTTGGAAGGGAAAAACGGAATATATGACTTTTTTTCTCGGAAAAGCTGATGGCAATCAAATTCCATGTCGTAATGGAGTATTCAATTTAAATTATACATAAACAAGCACACACGCACACACACACACACACACACACACACACACACACACACACACATATATATATATATATATATATATATATAATATTATATATATATATATATATATATATCTATATATATATATATTATATATGGTGTTTGTTTCTGGTGTCAACCGTGACGTCATGGTTCGAGGTGCGCAGGCTAAGACCTTATTCACCCTCTCTCACCTGCTTCATTATTCATTGTTCATGTCACCATTTAAATCATTCCTAGCTGTGTTTATTCGTTTTCGTTATTAACTTTCCCACACCTGAGCGGCGACGGGAATGATTTGTTAACTTATCACCTTCTTCGCCTTTGCCTTATGCTCTAAATTTCTAAAATGATGATTTTGCTCGTTACCGACCGCCAGCGAAAAATCCGTTGGGAAAGCTATTAAACTTTTGTTCTGGCGTTTTTTACGCTTGATCAACACTAACACTTCCTCTCTCTCTCTCTCTCTCTCTCTCTCTCTCTCTCTGAGTCCCCCTTAACAAGTTCACGCGTCTTTATGCTTTTTTCATGCATAGATTTTAAGAATAGCCATATGAGTACTTTCTCTGTAACTTACATATAATCATTTCCAATAAGGAGCATAGGCTGATTTTTTTCTATATCAATGCTGGAGGCACTGACTCAACTATTTATCTTTAATTCCTATAAACTTCTTATAAAGAATTTTATCGTCCTTGATATAGCTGTTCTGTCCTCTGTTCTGAATCCTGTAGTGAGAGCGAACTGAGTGGAGAATTTTAATTCGTCGGTTTTTTGAAGCTTCAGAATATGATTTTTATATGAAATACATATTGCTGCTAAATGCTACCAGGACTCCATGAAATAAGATTGGGCGCTGACTTTCTCCCATCATACAGCGATGCTTATAGTGAATGGAGCTAAATCATTGTTATTTGATAAAACAGCATCAAGGTATAGCTGGTGACCGTGGAAACAAAATTATATCCCAAACAATTCTGGACTCCTGAGATCAGATGACAGAGAAAAGGACCTGCAATATGACCATATCATAACTCACCAAGTAACGTAACCTGAGTTCAACCTCTTGCGTGATAATGCTCCTCTGACTAGTCTCTGAGGTTCTGAGACGTCAATTATGGCTGTAATGCTGAGTTAAAATTCCATAATGAATATATAAACAATAATTTAAAGATTAATATCAGCACTACACCAAAGTATACATGTGCATTTTGGGCGCGTCGGATGTCAAATACATTGGATATGATAAACGACTCTAAAGCTGCCGCTGGCAGTAGCATCACCATTATCTCGTAGCTCTGGTTATTTGACAAGACATATGCCATGTTATATGGCATTTTATTCCCCGATCCCCATTCCATTCTATGGGAACATCCACCATTCCATTACTGACAACAGCAATGCATCTCAATTTGGATTTTATATGTATTTACAGAGTGCATTTATACCTTTGGGTGACCAGTGTCCGTTGGTTAACGTTTTGCATCTATTTGCCTTGATTCTCCTTCATTTATATGCAAAGCTATTTGTTTGCCGGGTGACCTGCTCGGAATCAGCGGGTTGCTTTGTGCCTTCACCTTTTATTCCTTTCGACAGGGAATGTTTCATTTCGAATAATGATCGAAATCACTGGTTAATTTTAGTCTTTTTATGTGAGAGGTCCGTTATGACATAATCTTGAGTCTTTAGGCTCATTTACAGAAAATGTGCTTCTCTAGGCATTTCAGAAAGGTCCTTAATGCCAATCGCTAGTCCATTTACTATACATAAATTGTAACTCAGGAGCATCAACTATTTTTAGTAAAGTATGCTCATTATTATGAGTGATATTACCATCACATGACCATATGATAGAAATGTGTATATATATATATATATTATATATAATATATATATATACTATATATATATATATACATGCATATATATATATATATATATATATATATATATATATTATATATATAT
Organism: Macrobrachium nipponense; assembly: GCF_015104395.2. NCBI lineage: Eukaryota > Metazoa > Arthropoda > Malacostraca > Decapoda > Palaemonidae > Macrobrachium > Macrobrachium nipponense. Next base: position 32,735,098 of record NC_087213.1, read on the forward strand.
ATATATATATATAATATATATTATACATGCATATATATATATATATATATAATATAGTATATATGCATGCATATATATATACACATATATATATATATATATATATATATATATATATATATATATATATATATATATATATGTGTGTGTGTGTGTGTGGTGTGCGTGTGTATGTGAGCGTATGAGTGTATGATTCTCAAATTGGTTGCCGAAGCACCCTGGGGTACCACAAGCGTGCCTAGGGGTGCCGCAAGATTCTCATGAATTTTGTCTTGACTAAATCATCTCAATGAACATTTGTAAAAGAAAGAAATTGTTGCAGAAGTCTTTATATAATCATTATCAATGTGGCTACTCTAATATGATAATACACACACATCTATATATATATATATATATATATATATATATATATATATATATATATATATATATATTTCCATGAATGTTGATTTTCTATATCTCTTACCTTGGTGTACTTGATTCTGACTGGGGATCAACGCTCACACAACGAGAAAATTGCACTTCTAGGGGGATTTCAATTTCAAAAAGGGTTCCTTAGAGAAATTCTAGGTCTCAATTAATTACATGTATTTACATTTAATCAGGAGAGCAAATTACATAGCCATTCACACTAGCTTTTGGCACCTATGGTTAACTGACACAAGAATGAAATATTTTACTGCCAAGCAAGGTGGAATCAGTAATGAAATTGTTTGGGGGCTTGATTGTTGCATGTGGACACAGTGGAGCAGATGGAAGATACAGCGGTATTCACAGCCTATCTGTAAACGTGGAGAAAGGGCACATTAACACTGGATAAATTTGAACAAATTCTAACTGTACAAATGGAAAATGCCGAAGACTCAAGGAGGGAGATGTCAATTTATGATCAGGCAATTTAATGATTAACACTGAGGATTTATATCTGCAATGAATCAACTGGTCTTAGCACATGTAACAGAAAACAACATAAATGAAAATAAGAACAAACGAATGGACTGAATAAATTTTTTACCAGAGTTTACCTTAAATGCTAAGTGGAGATTGTGGGAATCAACGCCAATAGAGCCTCAGTCAATTGGACATCTAATGGGACACTCAAAGAGGCTTTTGAATAGAGAGGCTCCCGGTCGGAACAAAAGAATTTGGGGGAGCCATGAGCTGTGTGCTCCCTGAATAGCATTCGGTCCGTGTCTCTCTCACTTTTATGACCTCCCCAAATTGCTAGCTTTCAGTGCTTCTGGCAGGTCAGGTGAGAGATTTCACTAGTGTACTGATGCCGTTAGACCTCGGTTTGTGTGTATCCCAGGAACAAGGTATTATCTGGAATAGATCTTCGGCCAGCAGATCACAGAGGTAAATTTTGAGTGACGCTTTGACGAGGTGTAGGGGAGCATAATGGAAGTGTACTTTGGACCCTGATGGATCTATTGCTATTTTCAAACAGAAAAACATGGAGGAGCAAAAACCATTTCTCCTCGGGCTCAAATTGTGACTTTCAAACGGAAAACTTGGCGAAGAGAAAAGTATTATAAATACTTATAGCAGCTCCTCCGAAGGACAAGATGTTTTACACCTTTCAGGTGTGAACGTCTGCAAGTGAGCATAATGTTTCATATTATTGTCTCTCTCCTAAAGCCTTCGCAAAACGTGTTAAAATAAAGTGACTAAAATGTCTGCTTTTAATAATGAACAACAGTTGAGTTGGCATGCATGAACACTTAGGCAGACTCTGCAATGTTTTAATTATGTTTTATGTAACTTTTATTATAGAATGGATTTAACTTGTGGTTAAGTCATTTATGCAAATGATACAATAAAGATACTGAAGGTATTACAAATATATTATAGCATGCTATAGGCTAGGACGGATTTCTGCCAGTTAGTTTGATTGATTAAACTGAATATGGAGTTTAGTCCAACGGCCAAGCACCGGGCCCTATGAGGTCATTCAGCGATGGCAAGAAATTGAAAGTAGGTAGGTCTGAAAGGTGTAACAGGAGGAAAACCTCGCAGTTGCACTATGAAATAACTGTTAGGAGAAGTGAATAGCAAGATGGAAGAAAGATGATATGAATGGAGGTCCAGTAAAAACAATGATAATGGCTGCAGCTAGTGACCGAGGGAACGCTGCAAAGCACCTTTAGTAATGCTTACATTTGACCCCTCTCAGGTGCACTGACGGCACTAACCCCCTACGGGATTCTGCCTGTTAGGGTAGAGAGCTGATTCAGCAAAATTAAGTACAATTTTCATACAAATCTACAAAGCCTTTATATATATTCGTTGGGCTACTCATTTGGTGAGTACCATGTTACCTTGCTGGTGGGTGGGGGGGCGGCACTTCACCAGGTGAGGCATTATTGTTGTCAGGGCCTAGTGGCTCTACGATATATAATCAATTTTCCCTTTAGTGGATTTTAAAATTGATCATGTGAGTAACTGTATGAAGGATACGTCAAAGTCTTGAAGTGTCAGAGCGTCTAGTGGTTAGCACCCAGCATTGGTCAGAGTATGATGGTTAGTTAGATTGTTATGCAAGGTTAACGGTTAGTGGTTACAAGGCTTAAATTTAATATACAAAAAGTTACAAGAGGAAAGTATTTCACACATTTACAAAAAGTGAGAGTAAGTAGCATAAGCTAACATCCGACTCTGGTTGGGTGTAAAAGTACTCAAAGTGAGGCACTGTGCCAGAGGGCCACGAGTGCAAGGAGAGCTCTATGTCTCTTGTAAGCTACCAGGGCTTTCGATGCCTCTGGCTTTTCTTCCTTGAACCTCCTTCAGATTAATGTTTGAATGTTTAGGAGGAATTGGTGAAACTGAGTCCATGGAAGGCATTGGAGTGCCACCTGTTCTGGCTGTTGTGACAACTGAAGCAGTGGCAGTGCCATCAATTTCTATCATTTGCCATTGCAGTTCCTTAAGCTCTCTAACCAGCTGAGATATGGAAGAAGGTTCTATCAGAGGGGAAAGAGAGGAAGAAGTCTTTATGGGCGTGAGAGGCTCGCAGGTTATGATGCCAACTTGGCATGAGTTGCGAGGCCACGCCAGGGGGTGAGCTTCCACTGAGGTCAAGAGAGTCCGGAAGGGACTCTAGTAAACTTTTGGTTGGCTCTCCTACCCACACTGACAGCGGGGCCAAGCCAGGAGAAGAGAGGTAATCCAGACTAGGATCTCCTGTAGGGGGATTTATAGTGTGCTTTGGCACTGGCATTAAGGGCAGGCCAGGCACAGGGGTTAAAGTTGGAATTGGTTGGCACTGCTTAGGCCGTTCAGGTGGCACTGGCAGTGGTTCAGAGGCAGGTCTGTGACGACTATTTGTGCCTGAAGGAGACTGTGAGGGGGTCAGCACCCTAGGGTAGTCTCGAATTAGGTGGGGACAGGGAGTCCTGTCCCAGGAGGAGGCATGGACTACAGAAAGTTAATATGCTACTGCAAGTGTGCAGAGCTTGGTTCTGTGGTGCCTGGTGACCCTCAAACAAACTATTGGGAGAATCAGTTTCACTTGATTAATACTCTAGATGGTGACGAGTTCATGTTTTTAAATTTTACTTTCATAAGGGACTTTGTCTCCCCCTATCAGGGAGACTTGCACGTCAGTATCTTCAAATGCCTTGACCTGGCATGCCACAAATATAGGCCCCTCAGCTGGAGAGCCTAGAGATTGATGATTGGTAACTACCAGTGCAATTGCGGGTGCAGCTGCCTTCCTGGGACAATTCTTCTAGAGGATGGAGTGCTTATAGACTTTACATGTAGTGCAATAAATCTTGCTAAAGTCCCTTTGAGGTGTGGGTCAAGGTTAAGGAAGTGGCTTGAATTGATCAGTGGGTGGTGCTGCAGCAGCTCCTCCCTTAGATCGGCACTGGGATTGCAAGCGCCCATTTCTTTTGCTACTGGTGCAAACAGGAATTTTAGAGGATGATAAGTGTCCCAGTCATCCGCAATGCACCAGCCCTCCTTGAGTGTGGTGGGACCTTGCTTGCCTAGGTAAGTAGCAAGGAACTCAGGGCATAGCAGAAAAAAATCCTCCAATTGCATACGCTCGAAAAGTGTCACAATGTTCCTCAAACACTGTGACGTCAAGGCTTCCAAACAACGCTTAGCAGCTCCAGTTTTATGATATGCCCAATCTTTCCATGTTTGGTCTGCTTCCTTTGGTTGGCCTTGCCAACGTGTCTCCAGTATTCAGGAGTAATCTCATAGGCCTTCATGACAGCCTTCTTGACTTCTTCGAGGTCCCCATGACCATTATTGGCTAAGGAGCAGACAGCGACAAGGGCCTTACCCCCATGTGGTTTTCCAAGGATCAAGGAGATTTCTGCTGTGGGAGGCTCAAAGCTTGTGAAGACGCATTCTATTTGTTTAAGTCAGGCCTAAGGTTCAGACTCATTCCACTGGCCCTATGCTGGACAAAGGCCATGGAACTCTCCTGGTAAAACTTTTCAAACATTAACTCATGGTTGTGCTGGCTTTCCCTTTCTTGTCTTTCTAATTCAGATCTTTGGCAGGCATGTTGCTGCGGTTGCTGCAAGACTAATGCTCCAAGCAAGGTGTAGGAAGGTAGGTGATTGTCCATACAAGCAATTGCAGTCTGGAAAGTGCTGGTATGCAATGATGTGGGCCAGTGGGCAGTGCCACTCATAAATGGGCGTGCTATGTTGGTGAGGTAACACTAGCATTAAGTGCGAGATTGTTCTGGAGAACTGGTGGGTGGCACTGGGCTGGTGACTAATTGCAGTAATTTGGTCGAGGTCCTCTGAATACTGGGTAGTGCTCCCTACTAAAAGGGGTCGCATTGGGTGCGTTCCTTGTGCCTAGTATGTGGCATTCAAGGGCCCAATTGGGTTACCTAAAATGCAATTAAGATGAAGGATACAATGATGGCACTCAATACCATGGGGTACTGTGCTGGTTCTGGGTTTTTATACACAAGAGTGATGGTTGTGGTTTTGGCACTTGGGTGCCAGATGTCTGAAGAGCCAGATATGTGGCACTCATGGTGTGGATGGGGCGTGGAAACACGGTGCAACAGGGAAATGAGTGCAAAATGTGCGAGCACTTGAAGTGACTGCGAAACCACTGAGCCAGTAATCCAATATTTACTTGCTGGTGGGTTGCACTTAAGGTGCGGACTGGTGATAACATGGCCAAGTCACAAATGAGGTAGACTTGGAATGGCTATCAAAGGTGCGGTGAGATCACGGATGAAGTTAGGCAGAATACACAAACTTTTTGCGAGCTTGTTATAACAAATATCTAGTATTTGTGAAAGATAACATAAATCTGTCCCTATTTTTCTTATGTGTTCGATTTCTTGATACAATTACTGGAAACTGACAATGCGCAATTGATATTTTGATAGTAAGGTGATGGCCTGAATAAAAATGGACAAAAGTCAAGTTGTTGGTTGGCTTCCTATAAGCACTGAATTAGCACTGAAATGGTTTTCTGTGTATTAAAACCTCTAAGAAAGGGAGGCAATTGTTTTGTTCTAATTCTAAAGTAAGTTTAATGGATGGTACCTGGTTATCCAAATAATTTACATTAATACCAGAAGGCAAAACAGCTAAAATATCGTCCACATATCTATATACCACTTTAAAAGAGTATAGAATTTAATGATATTAGGTAAATATCGTTTTCAAAGAATTCCAGTTGTAACTTTAACCTTAGACCTGGCATGTACTATTTGGACCCTTGTATTGGTAGAATGTTCAAGGCTAACCTAATAGATGAAATCACTGACTTAATTAGTTACCTTATATATATTTTCTGTATTGGAGTGCTTAATATATTTTTTAAATGTTTATCTTCCAAAAATTTGTATTGATTACCAACAGGAGAATTATTGAATTTTAATTTTATAATTTTTTTTGTGGTCAGTCACTTTCTTCGTATTGTCTTTTAATTGTCTTGTCCCTGCTTCCGAGCTGTTGGGCCTAATCTTGTGTCTTCCAGGTACATATTTTTCCTTTTCAATCCCCATCTGTTATTTAAACGAGCTTTCTTTGTAAACTTATTTTATATTTCTTCAGTCTGCTAAGTAAAGAACAGTAAGTCGAAAGGTCTATTGCTACTCCATTGTTTCCCTTTCCTTCGTGGCATTTGTCTTTATATATATATATATATATATATATATATATATATATATATATATATATATATATATATATATATATAGTTACAAACACACACACATACACGCGCGCGCGCACACGCACACATATACACGAACACACACACACACACACACACATATATATATATATATATATATATATATATATATATATATATATATATATACATATATATATATATATATATATATATATATATTATATATATATATATATACTATATATTATATATGTATATATATATATATATATATATATATATATATATATATATATATATATAATATATATATAATATATATATTATATATATATATATATATATATATATATATATAATATATATATTCAACTGGCAGCAAGTCATCCAGAACTGCCTTTCTTTCGCTCTCCGAAGACATCCTTGAAAATTAAGCATTAAATCCGAAACGAAAACAAGGCATAATGAAAAATATAAAATAACATGTCCCTTCAGTTATCCTGCTCCCTTTATTCTGTAGTTAACATTTCCTATGGATCCTTAATTGATGGTTTTGAAATTAGCGTATTAGAGAGTAGAACTCTTGGCTGTACTTTCTCAAACTAGGCAACTATTCTCCCAGAAAGTAGGTCAAGAATATTACATCTAAATGATGGTATCTTGATCGAAGTTTTATTTAAGAAGAGCTTTCACAAACTGAAACTTTGTCAGGTAAATAATGTGTCTTGTTTCACGACTTTGCCTGGTCATTATTAGTTAATTAATAGAGATGTTGTGCCTTAGAAAAATAGTTATGGCAAACATGTTTGTGCCAATAGGATAATTAATTCGAAGCTTATCTTATATCGGCAGCACAGAAAATTTTGGTCATCTCAGCAGTAACGCCAACACTATTTATCAACATTCTCATCATAAAACTCAAGACAGAGTCGCCTCCATCCCGTCTGCCTGTTGCATGCAATAGTTTTACGCTACATCTTCCGCTGCCCCATTTACACTAGTTATATAGGGCGATTCTGCTTTTCATCAGTACGTATTAGTTGGAGGCACAAAAATGAATTAACATCCGTATAACAAGATGTGTCAAAAGCTATTCTTTTTTTCTACGAATCTTGTACAAAAAGTAATAAACACATGGATGTGATCCTAGAATCCTTTATGCATAATATCTTTCTTTCCCTGCCACCTTCCCCATCCCTGTCTCTCTCTTTCGTTCGTGCTTATTCAAAGGAAACATGTTATGGGGTGATTGAGAAATTTCGGGACGCCTGCGTGTCCCTTATTTGCATATGGTTTCAACGCTGATTGCGCCCGTGACCATAAATATGGCGGCGTGCGAAGAATAAGCCAAAAGTTTTTGTACCCAGCAACCTCGGCGGAATAGCTGATGTCGGTTTCGTTTTAAACTTTATTGCATGAATGTTTTGATTCTGATGTATATTCAAAGCTATCTACAGAATATCTTTTTAACATATCTATTCAGGCAAGATTAATGTTATTGATTTAACTCTTTGTAGCGTATTCGCCAACGAAAACAAATTTCCAACAACATTGACAAAGATTTGGATCCCAATAAAGTGCAGTGAGCCAGAAATGACCCAGTATCTCCTAAAGCAAGTGACCCTCAGTATATTTGCTTTTATTCAGTAGTCATTCTTGCATGCGATACTTCCATTACTTGGTGCAATTGAAACGGTCTGTGAGAGGGGTCTTCCGCATAAAATGCTTCCCCTCAGATTACGTGTGCAACGGCTCCCCTTGAAGAACCTCGCTTCTAGCTTTATCTTATCCACGCTTATCACCTCCTCCCTCCTCTCTCTTTCATTTCCCCAATTTCCATTTTCACTTTCCTCTAGCCTTTTCGCCCCTCAACCATCCCTCTCTTCATATTAAAAAGGAAGAGAGAAAAAAAATCAATAGGTTCTTAAATGCCCTTTCACTTGTGTCACTTCACCGTCCCTTTCTGTTTCCCCTTCACCAATTTTCCCCATCTCTATCCTTGCTTTTGGTAAATACATAAGAGAAGTCATTATGTTATGTAAATACAGTGTGGAAGCAACCGTTCCAAAAAGAAAAAAATTCAGTCAGTGCATTCATGTATATATATATATATAATATATATATAATATATATATATGTATGTATGTATGTATGTATGTATGTATGTATATATGTATATATATATATATATAATATATATATTATATAATATATATAATGATATATATATATATCATATATGTATTTATCTATCTATCTACATATATGAGGGGTTCATATACGAAAAGCCCCAAAATTAAACGTCTATAGCGTAATGAATTCAGATATTTCGATTTCCTAAAAGGGAGGTCTTTTTTCCTCCCCCGAAAATGAATTTCATTATAGTGAATGTGTTTTCCTTCTATACATTTCAATTCAGGCTTTCCAAAGGTAAACAGGATATTTATGATTACATTCTTCGGCTGAATAAACATTAAAAAGAATTGAATGAATATTAATGTAATCTTTCAAAATTTAATCAACAACTTGCTAGATATACACTGATTGAACGTATGCAGTTCACTCGTGACGAAAAATATGTTTTATTCATCAGACCAGGCAAAGCTACAGTTAATGTCTCTCTTATTGTAGATGGAGAACAGTATTTTGCTCGGTTAGTTATATAACATCAATCCATTTATATTACAATATATAGTGTTAGGAGAGAAGGGATTCTGCTTCCTAAACTTTATGGGCAAAGAACCGCTGAAAGACATATGAACGTATATGTACTTACAAAGTTCACGTTTGAAAAGGGAGTTTATGTAACTATTCTTAAAACAAAAACAAGAACATTTAATGAACATTTAATGAACCAAGATTGACTGATTAATTTAGTGTCATAAACTGGAGCCACTATGGTACTCACCGACCGCGGAAAGAAATTAGTTACTCAAAAGAAGTTTAAAGCGATACAGTGCTTGATAAAAATAACTTCTCTAAGCTATGATAATTCAGTAAATGTTTTCAGGCTAAAAACCATTTCGCTTTGTCATAGATAAGGAAAACTGTCATTGTGTGAGGAAAGTTTAGTAACGCAAGGAATAAAAGAAGCTCTAATGAAAAGGGGTTGGGGGAAGGGGAGAGACATCAAACTGATAGCCATTGGTTTGCCAATATAATTTGGATATTTCCATACAGCATGCAACATAATATTATCGCAAGCACACTGGATTGACCGCTAGCCTATGCTTGGATCTGTACCATAGTATTACGGAAGTTTTAAGATCACCAAAATATCATGACCCCATTTTGTACATATAGAAAGCTTTCCTGCTTATAATCTTATAACTAAAATAACTTATGCTTTCACGATTAAAATTATAAAAGCAAGCTCTTTTGTTACATGTTTTAATTTCTATAAGTGTGTAACAGGCAAGATATTCATATTGCCTTTTTCGGTAAAAATAAGCTAGTCTGTTTATCATTATGACGCTCGTCTTCCAGGGTGTATAATAAAAGGTCATAAAAAAGAACTGCACTCATGTAAGCAATAAAGAGCTGCGTAAAAAGTACAAGATAGAGGATGTCTTTACCACCAAGCAAACAACACTATGAGAATGTAAAGAAAAAACCGACGGAACTGCCACAAAATCTCAACAAAACAAAAAAAGTTCCTTTCATATTTTTTGGGATATCATGGCTGTACAAAAAATTAATAAAACAATAATTACTAAAAAGAATATTCTTTACATAGAACTGAAAAACGGCGCATGAAATTTATAGAATGAAACATCTTCAAGCAAAGGAATTCAAAACCAAGGTTATGAAAGGTATGTCACAGATGCCAAGGATAGAGAAGAGAACACTGGAAGAGAGTGCACGGGCAAAAATCCGGTCGAATTTAAAGCTTGCTATATATGCCAGAGGGTTATGTTACACTCCTACAATTCCTATGCTTATGCATGAAAATGTCTGCGGGACATGAACTGCTAGTTCGGAACTAAACATACTTTTTATCAAACAAACTTGCACTTCGGAAATACGTATTCGAGTTCTCTCTCTCTCTCTCTCTCTCTCTCTCTCTCTCTCTCTCTGGTCTCCTCTCTCTCTTTGTCTCTCTCTCTTCTCTCCTCTCTCTCTATATATATATATATATATATATATATATATATATATATATATATATATATATATATATATATATATATATATATATATATATACTGTCGAGAGATTCAGACCTGAGAAGAATGGAGGCTGTATTCCTACAAGGCACAATGAGTACTCGTACTTCATTTATATCACATCAACTTCACTGTGTTACCTCTTCACCTTATAAACAGAAACTCGGTAAAATATCCACATCCTTGATCAATTCTCAATATGAGAAATTATGAAAAATAGTTGTTTGGAGGATCAGCTGAAATAAATCGACTTTCCATAATCTCCAATTGCTTTCTTTTTCAGTCAGATAATTAAGCGTAGAAAATATATTGCTGCAAAATCCAGTAAGTCCCCTAAGCGATGGTTATCGACAATAATTCTGATGGTTTGTTCATTAAATTCGAAACGCAGTAATTCTTTAATCGTACCTCCATTTCCGGAATATTTTATTTTCATTTACGTACATTCTTTTCTCTACAAATAATTAAATTTTTTGGAACAACCTTTTGTGTGTATATATATATATATATATGTGTGTGTGTGTGTGTGTGTGTATGTATGTGTGTGTATATAGTATATATATATATATATATATATATATATATATATATATATATATATGTAATTCTATAAAATTAATCAACATTGAGAATTATTAGACTAATGAAAAGCAACGAAACACTTTTGTGGAATACAATTTTATCACAACACTGAAACGAATTTCAGTAATGTTCCCCACAAATCCATCTATTACCTTTAAACTAGAGATCTTAGACCGAAATGAAGGAACTGACAACTGTAACAGGTTCTGTCTGTCACGGGCGTCACCTTCTTTGTTTGAGGGTAAGGTTTAGTTGTCATGAGCTTATTCAGAATGAAGAATCTAAGAAGTATAGAGAGATTAAATTATAAGAAGATACTTCACTTCTTAAATTATGTAAAAAATCCGTAACGAAATGACATCGGCCTAAAATCTTTTTTTCCTCGCGCCTTTAACACATAAAGACGGCATTTAAACTTTAGCCAACCCATTTAAATGCCCTGGTGGGGATCAGAACGTTCAGGTGTCCGGGACTCACCTAAATGCATGGGGAAAGGGGGGAGGGGGTGGTGATTTAAACCATTCGTTCGCAGGTAAGAATTTAAAGGTATTCATCCAAACTGAACTGAGCTATTTGATGCAACGGAGATTAAATGGCTGTCCCCTTTTTACAGTAGAAGCGGTGTTGCCATTTGGCATTAAGGGATGCCATTTTGCTAAAATGTACTTTTAAATATTCCTTAAATATTTTAATGAGATTTCATCATTTAAAATAGCAGAAGGCGGAGGGGGAGAGAAGAAGGGAGACTGGGGAAGGGGAAGGGGGAAGGGGAGGGAAGGGGTAGGGAAGGGAGGAGAGGATAGGGGAGGGGATGCAAGCCCCCAGAAGCCTCCGGGATTCCCAGTGTGCATTCAAACACACAAACGAGACAAGAGTTTTAGTATTATATTTATATATATATATATATATATATATATATATATATATATATATATATGTATGTATATAAATACTATATATATATATATATATATATATATATATATATATATATATATATATATATATATATATATATATATATATATATATATATATATATATATATATATATATATATATATATATATATATATATATATATGGATATTTGCAAGTATGTACATCGATAATGAACGCTTTATGAGAAGTGCTATATCAGGAATATAGATTAATTTAAAAGACTGGCTAAATTATGATAAATAAAGATAACTAATGCGATAACGGAAAAAAAAAACGAACAAAACGAAACTTACCATTAAGGAAACCATCAAAAGTGGTTAACGGTGCTGTTGGCTTTGATGGTGATGGCAATTGCTAACAACCTTTGCACTGTTTTGTCTCCCTTCCGGCGCAAACACCATAACTGCAGCTTCCATTTATTGCATCCATCCCACCTGGAAGGTCCTTAGAGTCTGGAACAGATCATCAACGGAAATAGGATGAACGGCGGCGTGATACAAAGTAAACCCGTCAGTGTTTACATCCGAAGAAACCAATTTCGCTCAATAACGCTCTAAGCCCCTATACGTCCCGAGGTATTTCACCCTGCCTACCTGCACCCCCTCTGTAGGGAGACGCCTTTTCCTAATCCGGTATCGCACTCAAAAATATAAGCCATCCAAGCCATCCCCCTCTTTATATAAACCCCCCCAAGCCCCCTTTACCACACATACCGATGGTCGTTTGTAATTAAGACCCTCTGGGAATGGGTAGAAAATGGGACGCTGAGGGGAGGGAAGAGTCGCGGAAATGGACTTTGGAAGGAGACCGATAAGATATACGATTGAAGTGGACAGGTGTGATAATGTGTTGCTAACTGTAAGAGACTTGCTCAGTAAAAGGGAGAGGGAGGACCTGAGGGGTGAGGGAAGGGAAGGAAAGAGAAGGGAAGGGAAGGGAAGGAATAACGAGAAACATTCAAGTAGCAGACCTATTGTTATTACCCTCTTGGTAGAGCTCTTTGATTACCGGTTAGCCTCTGCAGTACTATATACACGTTATTTTCTGTTATCTCGGTTGCAGTCGTATCACCTTCCATTTTCTATCAATATCTTTTAAGACGTTCTTTTGAATAGTCCATGGAAATGGGAGCTTACATGAAAATGGAATACGATCATTTCTAGGACTGTGATTTGAAAATAAAAAAGGCACCCAAATCAGATATGAAGGTCCCCCTAGTGCCGTATATATACACTTCAAATAAAAGAGGCAGAGGGATGGTTGTCTCCCTTCTCCCTGATAATAAGAAATATATGAACATTGGGAATCAGTGACTTCATGGTCATCAACTTTTACCCCTGACCGTAGAAATGAAATTATTTTAACTTGTCACCTGCGTGTTGGTCGTACCATACCGAACCATTCATTTATGTTAGAAGGGAGCAAAGCACTGGAGTGGACTCGTTGACTCATTTACTTTCAGAAAATATTTTGACTCGCTGCTCCAAATTGACTGCTGTGAGGATGAGGGCACATGTTTTTTTCTCAAATTATTCCAAATCACTTGTGAAGCAAGGGAGATGGGGTACAGTGAATATTTGATTATTCGTATTAAAAGACATAAAAGAAAATACATAACATAAATGAGTACTATATATGCAATCGCTTGCAAGACGAATTTTATAACTTATAACTCCAAATACAACAGACAAATGATTGAACTTTTTTCAATCAAAGAAAAGTATCGACTGGTTTTTACCAGACGGAATGATATCAGCTCGATCATTGTGATTAATCTTGATGTTTTTTTGATAAAAAAAATAAATAGAATTCCCTAGCAATGTGTAAATGAGATATACTGGAATCAAATGTGCCGGCTTCAAAGAGAAGTATACATTTATTTTTACCAATGCATATTCCCTTGATGGACAGCCAGTTACTGAAATTCAAAAAGAGTCATAATTCATAGTGGAGTATGAGTTAACTGAATAAAATAATTTAGAATCCAAACGTCAAATGTTTTATGTCAACAAAATTTAATCCCATGGAATTGTAGAAAGGGAAATCTTGGGTCATAGAATCTTCATTAGCAAAACTGTCTGTACACGAGTTTCCAAGGAAATGTCCCATGGTATTTAGGCTGAAAAGGTTCAACGTAGTAGCTAACTTCCCTAATTAGGAAATAATCACTCATTCTCTCTCCGTCATTTCAGTTTCTTCATCGCTTCAATCATTAATCATTACGTTTCAATGAAAGGAAATTTCAACATCTAATTGAACATAGCTTCATCTGCCTAGTACATCTGGACTGAAGAAATGATTTCTCAACGAATTTTATTCCTTTGACAATTGCCATGCAATAAAATTATAACGGTTTGTTCATATATTGAAGAATAAACTACTATCGTTCATTTTAGCTCGTATTAAATGAATTTTCTTAATGGCACATAATAAAAGAAAGCTGCTAATATAAGGCATCACCCAGTATTATTTTATTCATTCATTCGTTAATTGCGAATCTGAAGGAAAAAAACTGTTTAATGTCAACTTCCTCCACTTTTTCTTTAATCTATCTACCTTTTTTTTTCATGATATATGATGTGCATTTACGATATTTAATGACAAATCCCACACGTCTCTCAGATTCCATCCACACCCAGGTCATGTATGAAATTAAAGATAATTATATAATTTCACCTAGTTGCATTACAGTCTTAAGTAAAATAACTTCGTATACACACACACACGCTATATACATACTGACACACACACACACACACATATATATATATATACATATATATGTATATATATATATATATATATATATATATATATATATATATGTATATATATATATATATATATACATATATAGATATATATATATATATATATATATATATATATATATATATATACACAGGGTGATTCAAAAATTAAATTTCATGATTAAATATTTTATGAAGGAAAATAGCAAAAAATAAAATATTCTTACTACCAGTCAAGTTTTTTAATTTTCACATGTTACAAGTGCTCAATATGGCCACCCCTTGCAGCACGAACAACATCAATACGATATGAGAATTCTTCCCAAACACGTTGAAGCACATCAGGATCAATTGAATTGATTGCTGTTGTTATTCGATGTTTTAAGTTTTCCAGGTCAGTCGGCAATGGCGGAACAAGAGGCAGTTTTTCATTTAAAAATGCTCTAACTGATAAGCTCCAGTGGGGAGGCGCCCCATCTGGAAAACTTAAAATATCGAATAACAACAGCAATCAATTTAATTGATCCTGATGTGCTTCAACGTGTTTGGGAAGAATTCTCATATCGTGTTGATGTTGTTCGTGCTGCAAGAGGTGGCCATATTGAGCACTTGTAACATGTGAAATAAAACTTGACTGTTAGTAGAATACTTGTATTATAAGTTTTATTTTTTGCTATTTTTCCTTCATAAAATATTTAATCATGGAATAGGGTCATTCTTTTTTAATCACCCTGTATATATACATACATACATACATACATACATACATATATATACATACTGACTGACCAACCTGGCGCTGCTCGGGAAAACTCTAAATGACAGTCTACGGGTAGGGGGAGGGAAGGGAAAGAGGGAGGGAGAGTCGAGGGTGAGATATAGGGGGAAGAAAGAGGAGGAGAAATTACCTTCCTGTGCTGGAAGAGAAGAAAAGGGATTTCCATTGAACAAGACACTATATAACAATTATTGCAATTAAGCGATACCTGCTCATGTGTGTTGGGGTGTTTGTGTGTGTGTGTGTTTGTGTGTGTGGCGGGTGGGGAGAATGTCTGTCTGCCTTGCAACCATTGACAGACCTTTTATCGATTACGTGAAATGCACTGCACGGCAAATCGGAGGAGAGTCGAGCAGGTAGATATCTGACTTTATCAAATTACACGAATTCGTAGAGGCTGAACGAACTTCTAACTCATTGTTATAATGAAACTTCAGAAACTCAAGGGAGAAATGGAAGTGTGATTATTAGTCCTAGTAGTAGCAGAAATCAAAACGGTGCATCTAAGTCTGTGTTGTGTGTGTGGTTTTGTGTGTGTGTGATAGAGAGAGAGAAATCACCGCATTACGTTCGATATAAAAACGTAATGAATGACTTTGAAAGACGTCGCGTTTGTCCTGAAATTCTCTGAAGATGGCTAAGGTTCAAGAGCGATTAACCCTACATCCAGAGCGGCTACAAACCTCGCCCCCACCAGAGACGGCTGTTCGAACAGAAAACGGAAAACTGAAAATCAGTGTGTGTCGTTCTCTTACCCTTCGTCCCATAAACACTCACTTTGTTTGTCGATATAGATGATCAATATTGATTTTATCTTGTTTTATGACTGAATGAAAGTGATTCTAGTACAGTCAGAATCTAACGGTATGATTTCACAGCATTAACGGAAAAACAACCGCAAATGATGAAATGCATGTCAGCAGGTGTTACTATTCTCGACGGCCTTCCCACCATGCAACTCAAACTGGCAACTGAATGATTTGCACTTTTAAAGCATTTTGGTATGCCAAATCTATTATAAAATACTGTAGAATATCAAATTTAAAACTCTGTAAAAATACACTTATAGAATAATACGATTTATATTTCAAAATGATAATGGTTAGGTTTACACTATACCTGCCACACGCTAAGTTGGCGGTGATGCCCCGCCCCTTTCTAAGCGAAGGTGGTAATTGGATTACAGCAACTATTCGTGTGGCTATTCATTTGAGTGTGTTGAAGGCGCTTGCAATTACTAATTCAGGTTGTTTTTACTGAGAAGTTAATTATACTCTTTAAAGAAAATGAAAATGTATGTTAAATGATGAAAACGTTTGAGAACTTTGAGAAAACTATCACTAAAGTATAACTCAAATAGTCAAAGTCAAGGATTTTACACGATTTCGAATGCACTCTGATTCATTTATCTTCAATATCCCGTAAATATATAAGAAATTGGTCAGAATCATGTATATTGTAAAGGTCAATTTAAAATACGGATATGTTTCTATTAGTATGGGAAATTGTTAGTAGTTCCAACAGTTGGTCCAAATAACATACTTAATGGTTAGAAAACATGCGCCTTATCTAGGGAGGCAGAATGATCACTAAAATAGCCAGTTACTGTAATTGGCGGGAATTTCAAACGCAGTTGTTAACCGAGCTAACATTGAAAAAAGAGAAACAGCTCTCAGCTCAGTAACCATTTAGCGATATACTATACATACACTGAAGTATAAAGGAGTAACTATAATAATGGAGGATTGCTTAAAAAACTCAAAACGTATGGGACGGATAACGAGCCAGACAAGAATCGTCGTAATTAAGGTCTGCAATTATCTTCGTGAGCTATATGATAAGGAAGGCGAAGATGATATCGTAAAGAGTACTGTTGCTGCAACAGGAATATCTGTTCGTTCCATTCAGCGGATAAAGCAGCAGCATAAGCGTGGAGAGATGCACTCTCCACCCCTTAGGTCAAGAAAGTCACCAGTAATGGGAGCCTTAGATGATTTTGATAAGGACTGTGTACGTCGGGAGATAATGAAAGAGGTGAAATTCCAACAATAGAAAAACTGCTGGATAAGGTGAAGAAGCCACCTCTGAATTTCCCTGGTGCTTATATGTCCCTTCTCAAACTTGTTAAGGAACTCGGCTTTCGTTATAAGAAAGTTGAAAGCGGTAGGAAGCTCCTGATGGAAAGGAACGATATTTTTCTTGCCAGAAATAAATATCTAAGGCTTATTGATGAAAACCGAAAATCCGATTCTCCAAGACCGGAAATATAACTGGATGAGACATGGGTAAATCAAAATGAGTGTGTGGACAAATGTTGGACTCTACCCGATGGAGGTGTTGGTCCACGAGTGAAAAGGGATATAGCACGTGACCATCTAACTGAGAAATTGATTATAAACATCCCACCAGTGTACAGGGCGAAGGGAGTTCGGTTTTTTTTTTGAAAGCGATGATGAATGATTTTGTTATTTCAAGTTATTGTTTGATGTAGCCTATCCAATGATTGATTAATGTATTTTCTTTTGTTGAATCAATTAAATGTTTAATGTATCAAGATGTATGTTTATTTTACCTAAGCATGTTTACATATATTTGAAGCAAATTTTCATTCTTAAAAGTTTCTTAGACCAGGTTATAACGCAGTGAAACTTCAAGGTATCAGTAGCAAAATATAGTGGGTGGAGGATGAGGGTCAAGCGCTCTCTCTCTCTCTCTCTCTCTCTCTCTCTCTCTCTCTCTCTCTCTCTCTCTCGATTTCTACGAGTTTCTGTAGAAATAGCAAATTATTCCGGCGCTCGAATTTGCCGTAGATTTCATAAATTAATTTTCAGAAGTAGCAAATTATAGAAATGGCAACACTGATTTAATCAGTCGAGTTGTCTTCGGTGAGCGAGCTGTCAAAATCAGGTGATCGCTGAGCGGCTGTTTCTCTCAATACACCTCCTCCCTACTTCCAACAGCCATATTTCGTGGTGTTTTATGTTTCATATAATTATACGGCATATTCAAAGGTATGCAATCGACAGCATATAAATTATCATGAAACTTGGATTGCATTGTTTGATTTATTGAATCCATATATAACATAATACTCCGAAATAAAGCATTACTTACATTCGACAAAGGTTTTTATCTTTGGCTTCGATTTCCTGTAATTTATAAAACTTCTGGTTTCTCTACTCCGAATAGCATTTTAATGATATGAAAATATTTCTAACTCTAGTTCTCCAATGATTAACACTTAATAAGGTAATAGAAAGAGGATTCTATCATATCATACTATTTTCTGTGAATATACAAGAAAGGATTCGAACTAACGAAGTGGGCGGACCATCACCGCCAACTTAGCGTGTGGCAGGTATAGTAGTGATATATGACAACGTTTCCTTCCACGTAGTAGTGAAAAGGAAGCATTTTCCGCCCTTAAAGTTTTCAATGTTGATTTCAGCGAGGTAACAATAACATTAATAACTATAACAAATTATGACCAAATTCACGTAATTTCTCATTAAAAATTGATGTTATGGGGATTTGAATTTATTGGCTTGAAAGTGTTTTTTTTAATGAAATTTGGCCGCAGGTGACATTTTCTTACAGTTTTGAAATATATGACGATTTCACTCTTATGAAACATATAATGGCCTGATTATATGCAATAATCGTGTTTTCGCATTGAAATAACAGATGAATATAGAGTATGTTAGTTGCCAGTTAGTGAATTTTGAACGAAATCCTATGCAGTCATGTAGCATGAGTTCTGAGCATAGCTGTACGTGTGACAACGCCTGGAATAAAAGGTGGAGCGTCAGGTGGAAAATGAGAAATAATCCACATAGAGCTGTAGGAGAAGGTGACGTAAAAACGAAAATTTCATTTGTTTTGTCTCTTTGTATATCTGTCGTGGGGTAGGGTTTTGAATATGAGTATAACCCTTTCTGGAGTGATGTAGAGGCCGGGTGCAAAATTTTGTTTGGGTCTGTGGTTTGGATTTCTATAAAATCCAAAGAAATATACAAACATCAACTTTATAACATATACATATATGTGTGTATATATATATATATATATATATATATATATTATATATATATATATATATATGTGTGTGTGTGTGTGTGTGTGTGTGTGTGTGTGTGTGTGTGTGTGAGGGAGGATATGGAAACGTTGTAGTTTCTGTTAGGGTTAAATCTATGTTTAAGTTTGTGACCTTGTGATATCCGATAATCCTGGATTATCTCTTTGATTTTTACCCTTTTGACAATTAACCATCTGGTATTCTTGATCTTTTTGTTTACCTGATAACTTTCTTTCCAAGTGTATTTCATTCGTTCCTTGGCAATGTCTGAGCAAAGACGAAAGCGCTTGGATTTCTGCTTATTATTTTCCTGTGGTATTCGCTTGTTTAATGAGGTCACTGTACTTACTGTGATTTTTTAAGCATATATATATAAATATATATATATATATATATATATATATATATATATATTATACATACACACACATATATATATATACATATATATATATATCATATATATATATATATACATATATACATATATATATATATATATATATATATATATATATATATATATATATATATATATATATTTATATATATAAACACTTACACAAATACACACACAAGTACAGGTTTGCATGCCATGCTAAATTTTACTGCTGATTGACAAATAGTTACCCAAACTGGAATATCTGCATATTTTTATTCTCTTTTCCAATTAAACGAGATAAACCTTTCATGCAATATCAAAAACAAATGACGCAAAACTCTATTACAATATCATACATGTTTTCACAATTTTAAACAACTATTGTGGAAATTATCACCAGTTCCATCTTTTAATATGGGATAAGTGTAAGGCCCGGGATATATTCTATAGTCTATACCATACAGTATATCCAGGAGAAACAATGAAGCAACGACAGCTCACGATAGAACTCAATATAGCGCAAAGTAACTTGACAAGTCGGTCGAATGTATAGCTGTCCAGGAGAGTCCATCTGTGCATGTTTACCTTATGCCTTAAAACTGCTATAGCTGGTGTACGTAGGTAATATTAGGCTTAACAAATTATTACATTTATGTGTGGGAGAGTAACACGAATGTTATTCAGGACCGTGATTAAATCTGTGAAGCAGAGTTCATAATGTTTTGTCAATTCATGATTTAAAATATATATGGGAATCTATGAAATTCATTTTGTTGATTTATGCATATACGCACATGCATCAATATTTGTTCAATGAGCAAATTGAAGCAATGTTCAGTTTGATCATTACTTGTATGACGATACGAAAGCCTAAGCCCTTCAGTACTATATTCAGCTGTAGGACATGTGGCTAGCAATCCAATCTTATTAATGCCAGCTAAATATAAATACCTGTAAGGAAACTCCTCATGGCGCTACCAGGGAAGAATGGTAAATATATATATATATATATATATATATATATATATATATATATATATATATATATATATGGGTATATATATATATCTAGATATAGGGACTGATAGTATTTTTCAGTGATAATGTCACGGTCTTTTAAGCTTTTCAGAAATCGATTAATACGATCTTCTATTTTAAACAATGTAGAAAATTCAGGAGTTCCAATTTCAGGAACTTTTCACAGTGAAGTCACGTTCTTGCAAAAATATTTTAACAGCAACTGCTTTCCCACCCGGTTGTTCTTTAAGCATGACTCCAAATTTTTAAATAATATTTTGGTTCCACGTCATCCTACTCCCCACGTTCCTAAATTACCTTTCTATGCCAGCCTTCCTTTTATTCACAATACAGCTTTTTATAAGGAACTCCACGCTTTAATATATGGTCATCTCACTGCATTGAAAACCAAAATTATACCTACAAACCCACTGAATATCGGTAGCCTTTTCAGCTTCAAGGACCGTTTGGATCCATTGATAACCTCATGTGTTATTTACAAATTTACTTGTCCTCGATGTAACGAGGAACCTATATTGGATCGACACATAGGTTACTTAAGGTCCGAATCGACAGTCATAGAGCTGTCAGCTATACAACTGGCACTAGGCTTTCGAATCCCGAATTTTCCAACATAAGGGATCATACCGATAAATGTGGGTATTCTATTCTGTACAAGGACTTTGAGGTTTTGGGCAGAGCTTCCAATCCTAAGGTTTTAGCAATTAATGAATCATTGTTTATTAAAACAACTGGTCCCCTCACTAAACACCCGTGCCACGTCTACACCTCTTTACCTCTCGTGAGCTGTTTATGTTTTTTGTTAGTCCTTCCTCTGTCTTCACACTCAACGGTTTCTCCTTATTTGTATTTTTAACTCTGATTTTTTTTATTGTACCACACATTGTGTATTTTAATATTGTAGCCTAATTTTATTGTACTATTTAGATATTGTTGCTTTTTAGCTTGAAAATGAGGCCTGCTTGTCGGCTTCGAAACGTTGCAACTTAATAAATATGAGTTTCTTGACCTGATAATGAGCTTCCCCTGCCTTCACTGTACAGTTGGGTTTAGAGAAACCTCCGCCTGTTGTATTATATATATATATATATATATATATATATCTATATATATATACATTATATATATATATATATATTATGGTATATATATATATAATATATATATATATATATATATATATATATATATATAAAAACTTATATAAAAAAAAACATATATATATAAATGTATATAATGTATATGTATATATGTATATATATATATAAATATTTATATATATATATATCTATATATTAATCTTATAAAATTATATACACGCATCTAATATTATAATATATATATATATATCTTAATATATATATATAATTATATATAATTATATATATTTGTATATGGTAAAAAATAAATGATGTTAATCGAGGAAACCTATTATTGGATCCGACCAGTTTATACAGCTGTCAGCTATAGAAACTTCAAATCCCCGAATTTTCTAACATTAGGGATCATGCCAACAAATGGAAATATTCCATCCAGTACAAAGCCTTTAAGGTATTGTTTAATATAAAAACTGCTCCCTCATTGAATACCATGCCACGTCTACACCTCTTTACCTCTCGTGAACTTTTTAATATTTGTCATTTAATGTTATTGCACTAGTTAGGTATTATAACTTTATAGCTTGTAAATGAGGCCTGCTGGTTGGCTTCGATACGTTGCAACCTATCATATATGAGGTCCTCGACCTGTTGGTGTGCTTCCCCTGACTTCATTATTTTGTTGGATTTTCAGATACCTCCGCCTGTTGAATATATATATATATATATATATATATATATATATATATATATAGATATATATATATAGGGGGAAAGGGGAATGTACAGATTCATCATATTTTACTTCCCATGGAGACAGAGTCCGAGCGACAGCTTAAGAAAGCTGATAACTCTTTTCTGGGATGGTGTGACATTAAGATGCTTACGAAGCAGGTCAATGGTTGTCCTGTAGGTATGTGAGTTCGAGAGGCTATTGTTCAAGGTGCCTTTGAAAACTGGCTGCAACCAGTTACCGAAGGGTGTGAATTCATGTGTACGTGTGTGCCTCTTCCGTTCATAATGGCATCTTTAGCCAAAACTATGGGGAGACTTACGGAGAGGTCTGTGCGAGAAAGGCAGAGCCACAATGGCATATGCCGAGGAGTTTCCTTTTGAAAGTGTGTGATTTTCCAAGCTGTAATGGGTAAGAGTCAATGTGCTTTAGCTAAAGATGTGGCTTACTCTGTTTTTGACATTTTGTAAAGATGTTTTATCTCATTTAATCTTTTGACTTTGTCTTTACAATTGTGTGTGCTCACTATGTGTTCTAGTGGAGGGGACTAAGTGTCCTAGTGGAGTGGACTAAGTGTCCTAGTGAGGGGACTGTGTTTTGGAGAAGAGGTAATTGGTGTGACTAATTACTGATTAAGACTATTAAAATACCGGGGAGTTGTCTGTGAGACTTGAACTATGAATTATCATTCTATTAATTATCCTGTAAGAGTCTGAATTATTCAATTAGTACTTTGCTTTGAATAAACATATATTTTTGTAGCTCCAACTCTGATTTGGTGACCTTAGATAATGGAGTGGAGGTTGAGAGGAGGAGGGGGAGGAAGGGAGAGATAGAGAGAGAGAGTTAATGAAGAGGGGGATAAGGAGAGGGGGAGATAGGAAGGAGGGGCTCTTACCCAGGGGTCTGAAGGAAAGGGGGGAGAAGAGGGGGAGAGAAGAGAGGAGGAGAGAGAGAGAGAGAGGGGACAAAGTGTTACCAGTTCGCCTTCCGCTATGGCTAAACATTTACCAAATATGAGAAATAGGGGGGCGATGCTTCCGTGTTAATATATAATATATATATATATATATATATATATATATATATATATATATATATATATATATATATATATATATATATATATATATATTATATATATATATATATATATATATATATATATATATATATATATGTATTATATATATATATGTATGTATATAAATAAAGATAAATGCCACGAAGGAAAAATAAACGAAGGAGTCTACAAGATCTTTCGACTTAAAAGTCCTTTACTGAAGCAGATACTGACAAAAATACGAGAAAAAAAGACAATACAAGAAGGTTCGTATAACTGACAGATAGGGATTATAAAGGGATTAGTACCTAGAATCCGACACACCTGGAAGATAAGAAACCTTCCCAAACAAGCATATACAAAGGGTGCAATTAAAGGTTTAAGACAATCATCTCAGATACAATCTCCAGACAATTAAAGGATTATAGGTGGTGACAGGCATTCGGAACCTGGTAAACAAAACCATATTCACAAAACATGACAGACATACATTACAATAAAATTTAATAACTCTAAGGCAACTGATTTTTATTTTAAGTCAGTAATTATATATTTGAGGTCATTCTTAACATATTACAGATACAAGGGTCTAAAGGAAAAAGGCCACGACTAACATT
>NC_087213.1:32764449-32779449 GCF_015104395.2 Macrobrachium nipponense
ACTGTCGGTGTTTTTCAATGGCTCATTCGCGATAATTACATATGAAACTAAGGGTACTTTGTAGTAATTATTGTTGGTGATAATATTGCCAATTTTGATTTTCTACTAGCTGGCTGGTTGATTTCTGTTAAAAAATCCTAGCGCCAGCACAGACCTCTGTCCACAGGCTAGTTCTGTGAATGTGTTGAAAGGGATAAGAGTTCTGATTTGCATCTCTGATTTTCAGCTAATAATAGCAGTTAGTGTTCTGAATAATGGGCAAGGTCCAGAATTCAATATCTGACATTTTCAACTACTGTGGGACTTGAAACAGAAGATTTTGGACGGTCCATCGTTGCTTTTCTCTAGTAAATGACCCATGAGAAATCTAGATATTTATCATTCCTAGTGTTCCAAGCCAACAGACTACTATAGTATTTGGAGCCTTTAATTACTGATTGCAATGATATTTTAATTTTTTCAAGAGATACATACAACCATTAATTGATAATGTTAGATCAAACAGACACGCTATCTATACAGAATTATGTTCCTCGATCAGCGCACATGACAGAAGGAAGGAAAAAGGAAGAAAAAATACACAAATACAATTAAGGATATTATAACATTTAGTTTCTGCTAAGTATGTCACGTGTATTATTTATAAGCAAAATGATCAAAGGAACCGAGTCTTGACATCTCAGTACAAAAGAACAGGCCTTTAGAGCGCCCTGCTTCAGGGGGGAAATAATGGTAATTGCAGGCTATTAGAGACGATTACATTGCACGACACAGACATGGCGATACGGCAATTAGAACATGACATACACTCAGGGGCTGAGCCGTAATCGATGTCTTACTTGAACGTACGTAAGTGCTCAAATTATCCCCAAGTGCTACCTGTATCCATATATGTACCTTCCCAGAGAACCTTGTATTTGCCATTGTGTAAAAAGGATGTTACTTGTTGAACGATGATATAATTACTAAGCGAGTACATTAATTTTGATGTGTTTTCTGCGTTCCTTTATTGCTTGGTAGCACATGCCTTCACATAACAAATTGCTCTGTCATTTAAACACACACACAGATATATATATATATATATATATATATATATATATATATATATTATATATATATATATATATATATATATATATATATATATAAGTTAATTTTCTTTAATAAAAATGCAAAATAACAAATAAAACGATGATATTAACAATATATCATAACATTTTCGTATTACATACGTACTATCATATTTAATCAAATATAACGCAAACACATGCATCAACTACCTTGATTTTGTTTACAAGATCCTCCATGAAAAGTTTTGTTTCTTCTTGCTAACTCCAAAGTGAAAGGAGGAAGCTGGAAGTGTTTCTTAATTGAGCTAATGGCAAGCATGAAAAGAGAGCATAATTTTATCTCAAAAGACGTCAGTCTTAGGCTGATAAGCAACAAAAGAACTGCGTCCAGCGCATCATCCTGGATTATCAGCCTTTTCAAGGAAGAGGAAAAATTACTTTGGAGTGGCACTTTAATTAAGAAACCTGCTTGCGAATGTGAACGAACGAAAATATGACACACGTTGCTCACTCCTGGTATGTTACATGTCAGCGGATTAATTTTATATATTCAAGATATCATTGTAGTAACTAAAGGCTTAAATTTACCTTTAAATTTTTATTCCATCACTGACCGCAACATTTAAAAGTAGTTCGATTAAATTAACGCATAAAATATACATCAAGTAAAGAAATAATTGAAGAAGACGGGTATGTAGACAAACCTAAATATAATTATATATATATTATATATATATTAGATACATACAATAGTTTATATAAATAGTACATATAATATATATATATATATATATAATATACATAACTGACATAATTTCAAAATACAGTTCAATCAAAAATTCTTCAGCTGAAGAATTTTTGATGAACTGTTTAATATGTCAATTATTACTTTTATATATATATATATATATATATATATATATATATATATATATATATATATATATATATTACTATAGTATATATATATGTATATAATATATATATATATATATATATATAGCTGAGCTATCAAACAGTCCATCAAAAATTCTTCAGCTCAGTCGCAGTATGAAGAATGTAGTAAACAAAAACAAAATTCACCGTCAGCAATTGTATTTCTCTTCTAGCGTAACAAAATTATAAAGATCGAATCTGAATTACTTTAGCTTCCAGAAATTGTGTTAGGATAGACAACGAACACAGAAGGACGAAGGACAGAATTGCAGGGAAAATGTCCTTCGCTATAAAAAGATTCATGGAAAATTTCTTCTTCTTTTTTTTTGGTCTATTTGTTCATTCATTTATTTATTTATTTATTTATTTTTGTGGCCTGGTGGTTTATTCTCAGTACATAAAAGTGCTTTTATTTATCTTTATTGACACACGTATTAAGCCCTTTGGATACCCACTTGCTTTTCCATTTTAAATAACGGTAAAATCTTTTGAAAATACGTACGATACATATCAATCGCGTCTTTTTCAGCTAACAACGTAGCCTAGCTGTTGAGTCACTGCCGTAGAGTGCGCTCATGCGCTTTTTTATCGTAGAAATGAGTGCCTTGCAATAAATTTAAAGTGAAATTTAAAAAAAGTCCTCATGGCATATTGTGTTCGTTCTCAAGCTCAGAAAATTGAAGAAAATAATTCGAATAATTTCCTGTTATCTCATTAAGGTTGACATATTCACGTTTGGTCATTTCATCGGACTATTGGGCTGTCATCACGTAAGAGAGAGTTTGTTTTCGGCAGATATTTATGGTTTGATCTCTTCATTGTCGAAAATAGCATCATAGACGTACAAAGTACCCAGAGGTTCAGCAAATATGGAGGATATTTAGAAAACTTGGCAAAGAAAAATTCATATATGGCCATACAACTAGTTGAAAAATGTCTGAATTCAGTCTAAATCATAATAACAATAATCCTAATGAACTTACAGAAATCCCACGGGACAATTAATGATAAACGAAATCTTAACGTAAAAAGCATTTCCTATTTTAACGTAGCCCTTTTATACTTATACACAAATTTCTTTAACAGTTTGTATCAAGAAATCAGCTATCAATATTTATAGATAATGATTGCAAGTTCAGAACTTCCAAATGATATACTTAAGAATAAGCTGAACACAGCGTAACCATACACACGCAGACATTATATATATATATATATATATATATATATATATATATATATATATATATATATATATATATATATAGTATATATAGAATATATATATATATATATATATATATATGAATAACTTGATCACGAGTTATATAAAACGTGAAGCTATGTATAAATAAAGGTTTTTTGCCACGAAGGAAAAAAATGAAAAAAGCGAGATAGCCAAGTACTTTCGGTCTTCTTCGGACCCTTTACTGAGGCAAACCGAATAGGACCGAAAGTACTTTGCTATCTCGCGTTTTTTCATTTTTTCCTTCGTGGCAAAAAACCTTTATATATATATATATATATATATATATATATATATATATATATATATATATATGTGTGTGTGTGTGTGTGTGTGTGTGTGTGTGTGTGTGTGTGTGTGTGTATGCTTGGCCTTGAGGACCCAAATACGTAAATGGAAAATATTTAGAGGGAAAATGCAGAATATCTTGATTCTAACTTACCTTACAAGGATTGATTGGGTTATGTTTACTCTAGAGAAGGTCGCCATTAAAAACCAGCTGATTAATCTACATTACATTTATTTACAAGACAGGTGAAAGGCAAAGCAACTCGGCCGCACGTGGACCACTCTTATCTCTCACAAGGGGAGAGCTGGCTAAAATCAGATTAACGTAAATGCTGGTTTCCGAAATTACTCATATTTATCTTGCGTTAGGGCAGCACTTGCGAGCGGGGAGACTTGGACACGTGACTCAGCAAATCTGGAAAAATTCCCAGATTAGACACAAATTGAAATGAAGACTTCTTGCACAAGTTACAGTTATTCAGTTTTATCTAACACACTGGGGGAAGGAACTCAGTGTTTAAATGAGATATGCAATGAAGACTTAAGTTTTAACAAGTCACAGGGGAAGCACATGCCCCGATGAGGACAAAGGGACTTCAATATAAAAGTGATACAAGGGAGATTTGAAAATATTAGCAAGAGTCGTCTTGGAGAAACAGAGCTGGATGGGTTTGCACTTTCTAGACGTACCTTTAATCCTTGAGGCTTGACATGTGTCGTGATATATGAAGATGGTCCAACCAGCGTGTTTGGACAAAGGGCTGACTTCCAGTCAGAAGGAGAAGGACACGTCTATCCTTCTGTAGGTACTAGCGTCGACTGAGAGTGAGGCTGGATGTTTTTGAATCGCGTGGATTTCACACACAGCCTCTGACATTGTCTGAAAAGTGCAAAAACAACAACCTGCGAATTTGGAAGGAAAAGAGGTCTTATGTTAGGAATCCCTAAAGCCCACATCGAGGCCTAGCTAATCCTGTGACCTGCCTGTCTTACTCTAAGCTCAAGCCTAAACGGAAATTCCAATCCCTCGCCCTACCTCGTGTTTCTCTCCCAAAATCAGCTGATTAGGAGAAAAATGGCTGTTCATCTAGAACTAAAATAAATGAATAAATTTTGGGTAGATGAGACAATCAAAATCTGTAAATATGTATAATATATATATATATATATATATATATATATATATATATATATATATATATATATATATATATATATATAATATATATATATATATATATATATATATATATATATATATATATATATATATATATATATATATAGTATATATATATATATATATATATATATATATATATATGTATATATTATATATATATATATATATATATATATATATATATATATATATATATATATATATATATATATATATATATTATATATATATATATATATATATATAGTGTGTGTGTGTGTGGGTTTAACTGTAACTTTATGCATCCGTATACAAAGCATACGGTTAGCTTTCGTGAATAAAGATTAATGTTTCCTTTCAATATGAAGGTAATTATTTACTAAAGAATAGGAAACATTTTCCTTGAGGTGCTCTTTGCTTTTCTGAGTGATATGTCAACATATGGTGCTTATGATCGATCATATGATAAGTTCCATAACTTACGAGGTAGGGAAACGTCACTGGAAAGAAATGGAAAGAACTAATTAAGCAATAAAAGCTCTCATGGAAAGGATTCTATGACTTTTGTCGTTCCTTTTTGACGAAATATCATCTGTTGGAGAGAGAGAGAGAGAGAGAGAGAGAGAGAGAGAGAGAGAGAGAGAGAGAGAGAGATGGTAATCAGCGTGATCAGCCTTGTGTGAAATCAGGTGTTTGGCCAGTTCTGTGTCTGTCTTGTTCGCTCTCCGGATCTTCGGTATGGCCATGAAAACATATAAAATTTGATGTCAAAGGTAAAAAAAAAGTGCTTATATCTTGGGTAACAGAAACTATTCATTGAATACAGAACATATCTCGTGTGGATGACATGGAGGATTATTTTGCACCTTGAAATTGCACTTATATGAAAACCGCAATCAACAGCCTTCATCGCCAAGTGACGTAAAGAGCCTGCGAAATTCTTCCACAAGTTTTCCCCTCCTTTATCTGTCATAAATATCTACTCATCTTCAGCCTTCTATTTCATAGGTCTCGTGAAAGTAGGATTGGCTTTCCATTACTTCTGGTGCCATCAGAGGCTCTATTGTCGCCGTTTTTGAGGGTTGCGCGAAGGGCGTGTCAGACAAGATATAAACCATAAAAATTTATCATTATATCAGCTACATATGGAACTTCCGTAATTATCTCTATGGTATAACTTGTAACTCTATCCTCCCAACTGACTACCGATTTTTTTTTTTCAAATTGACAAAATCTTTTCGATACAGTTTCACTTCTAATCTTACCTTCTTATATATTCTCAATCTATTTGACTTCCAAATCTTATCTAGCCTGATCGTTGTTTGCTTTACCTTTATTTAGTCTCGCACTAAATTTCAACTCAAGAGAACCTTTGCTGGATACAACTGTTTTTAAACATTAGAAAGACTCAATCTCCTTAATTCTTTCTCGAACTCGTGTTAGTTGAACCCTTTCAGCATAACATTTATTTTGAGAACCATTCTCTTAGATATATAGCACCGAATTCTGTTAAGCAAGCTCTGAAACTCTTGAGAGGTATTTTGCTGATTAAAACATCACCTATATAATTTGTATCAATTTTCTATTATTATTGCACTCTAAACCTCCTCTTCCATCTCCGACGACTTTTTGTGTTAACTTCACAACAACTCGGCGCGCCAACACGATGACACAAGGAACACAGCATACGTCACTCATCTCTTAAACATATATCTCCTTTATTATTATTGTCATCATACGCATTACAATGTCAGCTTTTCAGCCATTTGTACCAAATCTTCAGTCCTGTATTATGTATCAACTCATATATATTTCCATCTGTCAACAAACAGGTGCTACATTTCCGCTGATTAAATCTTACGGGCTTCTCTATAAGCAAGAGCCCGTGCTGGCACAACGCTAGCTAAATCATAACCAACCATCTGAATAAATCAGTAAGGCCGGGTATTCACGCACAGGTTTACCTTTCAGTCCCTCTGTCAGTTCATCGAAACTGACGTTAAAACGTACGTGTGGGCGACAGTTTGTGGGCGAAGTTAGTCCACTCACCAGAACTGATGAACTGATGGAATTACCCAGGACCGCTCTCAGTGGGTCCTGGAATTACCTAAAGTTCTTTCGGCTTACCGACAGGTGATCGCACGTGTGGAAGGGTAACCAACGATTTTCTGACAGTTCGACACTGGGTTTCGCCTGGGATGGATCTCAGCCGCTCGGACCAGAATATGAATAAACTATGCACAGGCCTAATTCATTTCACTGACAGATGCTGCTGCACTATTTGTAGACCGTTGAGTCCAAATCTTATGATAAAAAATCTAGAAATAATTCCATGTGATGGACAATTTGGTATAGACCTAGGCCAGTGACCTGCCTTTTTATCTTTATGAAAGGTATTACTAGTAAAAGCAGATTTCACTGTCCACTTCATAAATAACTGAACCAACCCCCAGGTCTAATTTAACCTTATTCAATAATATTGCATGAGAACAGACATCTCTCTCATACTCTGTTACCCATTTTACTCTTTCCTATCATTAAGTGAATTACCGTAGCAGCTAGGCCATGTAGTTCCACCTCCTTATCAGCCAGTGGAGTTCCTGTCGCTGCCATATAGTGTTGCCACAATGAAGGATAGGCGAGCAGTGAGAGTGATGACCTCAATCAAGTTGACTGTCCAACTGAAGGTGGCCTCACACTTGGACTTTTTTCTCCAACTTCAAGCCGTTGCTGGCGAAAATGAAAAACCGGGAGCTTTTAGCTCGAGATTTTAGCTTCCCGGCAGAACGGGAAGCAGCGTAGTGTAAACGAACAAGATGGCTGCTGCTGATAGGACGTACTCTCAGACCTTTGGCTTCTCTTCTCCTGAGCCACTCTCGAACCCACAAACGTTTTTTGTTACTCTTGCATCCAAGTAAGTTTCCGAGAAATACACCACTGCAGCACATCTTGCAACAGTCCGACAATTTCTGGGCGCCATGATGATATCAGCTGATCAGTTTTGTTTACTTTTTCCTACGGCTCCTCGAAACCACTAGTTCCTAGTTTGACGATACAACACTTTTGCTCGCGAGCATCGGCTGGATGCTGACCAAAACCACAAGCAAGAAATGACTAGTGTGATACCAGCTCAACAGCTCCACTCTTTACGTGTGAACGCTCATCCGTCGAACTGTGGACTGACAGGTAAACCTGAGCGTGAATATCCAGTGTAAAAGAGGGCTGACACTTGCACGATTTTGTGGCACACATTGGCACGAACTCGGTCATGCCAATGCACAAACTAGTCGTAAACTTGCGTGAAGTGATCGGAAACTCATCATGACTGCATCACATGTTGGGACGAAAGTTTTGAAATATTCGAAATTTTGGCATGACAAATTTTTCGTGACTGGTTTGTTAACAATGTGCAAACTGTTCGTGAACTTGTGGCAAACATTGTGGGACGATGCAGGAGGATGCACACCAGTGTGTGTCAGTGAGCGGCATGCCACGACATGCACGACCTGCCACACATTGTCCACGAACTGTTCACTACTAGTTTGCGACATGTTCACGCATTGGTGTGCGTCGCAACATGGTCATGCGTTCCCCCTAACACGGTACGTGTACGTCGCGCCTTGATGGCACGAGCAGTTCACGACTCGTTCACGCACTTCATGAACAGTTTGCACATGGTACGAGCAGTTCACAACGGGGGTTATAGATAGCCACTTCTCTGATTCTGAGGTAATTCTTGTAGCCCCTTTGATCTTCCTTGTGGAGTTCAGTCAGTAGCCTGTCATACTGTCCGAACTCCTGTCTTCTGGCCAACCATTCCCTGACCCACACTTTCCTTGGTGTCCTTCTTTGGTGTGGGGTTGCCTTTTCCTCATCTTCTGCCTCTTGCAGCCTTTTCTGCTGCTCTGCAACAATGGCTAGAGCAGATGCCATGTATAGGCATCTTCTCTTTTCTGCAACTACAGTCTCTCTGGCATTCAGCATGTTGTCTCTTCCACAGGCAATCCAAAAATGACGCCAGGGATGGGGAGGCCCCCTTTTTATATGGTGTGCCCAAATCGCCACGACGGCCTCCGAATTGTGCAAACTCGTTGGGCCAATGCGGGAAGTGCGTAAACTTTGCACGAACAGTGCGTAAACTATGTGTAAATGCGTCGTGCCAGTTCATGTCAATGTGGACACTATTGGGCGCGCATTCGTAACCTATGAGTAAACAGTGCGTGAAGTCGTCGTGAACAGCGCGGGAACCTTGCGGGAGCCTCTCGGTGCATGCCACCAAAATGACATGCATTACCACGACACAGTTCGTGACAATGCGTACCCCAAAATCGTGCAAGTGGCAGCCTTGCTTAAGTTTGTAGACGCTGCCTTACTCACGCCTTCGCTACAATGTCAAATAACATTCCTTTGTAGCACCCCATTAATTACACTAATTCACTTACAAAGTTATATATATGATGATGGTGTCTTATTAACTGAATTAGAAAATAGACTATATCGTAAAGGAGAGCAAATTAAATTTTCCTTTGTGCCATCCTTATACTTCTTGGAAACAAAAATAGTAATGCAGATGACATTGAAGTCGGGTCAGATAAAAAAAAAATCACCCAAATTGGACAGCGTAACGGATATCTACTTTTACTTGCAAGAACGAGCGTACAGTTTTCCATTACAAACCAACCAATACTTCTCGTAATTATTCATTAGTTTTACATATCATCCCACTATCGTAAGCGATGTTTGAAGTATATATACTCAAATTTGTATTAAATACATTTCTATGCTTGGGCCTATGATTAATATAATTTAGTTTCATATAAATAACACTTGTTTTTATTTAAATTTGTTTTTATAGGCACACGTATTTATTCTTATATAATCTCACATGTAAGTGTGTAGTCTAAGTGCGGCATATGGCGGAATACTGAAACCATATCTGTTCCATTTACTTATTTTAGTCCCTCATCTAATGATTGAATGGGAGTAGGTTGCCCTTGCTCACACGGTCAGCTGAGACCTCCTTTACATGCATATTCGCCATCAAGTACGGGCGGAATGTCTTCTCATGTCACGCCCTCATCAAAGCTAAGCACCCCGAATTTACAACCCATGATTATACAACTTCTTTTCCGCCGTATAAAATATGCATGAAGACTCGCCTAATTCATGAGATGGAATATTATTGCTAGTTTGGATCGCTGCTTTCGAGACTTCTGTTGTTGGCAGTTCTTCTTGACTCACAAAGAGGTTCATTATTATGCACGGCAGCTAACGGACTTTCGGTCGCATTTATTGGAGCAATTTCATCGCGTTAAAAGTTGTGAATATGCAGCGCTGCCAATCGGTTAAATTACTGAATATATTATAACTTCAGGACATTCGCACAATCATCTTTCGATTCAGTTTTAACAAAGCGGACTTAAAATGTGGAAAGTAGAACCTTAGCTTAGAACCTCAATGGAGATCCCCTCACGTTCGCTCTCGTGTTGTGTATGAACTTGCGATATTTCTGGTAAGGTTCAGTTCCTTTGAGCAACGCTCCAGTGGTTGTTCTTCGTACTACGATGAGAAGTAATAATATCTATTAGACGTCTGTAATAAGGGGGCGTAATTGAAGCATGCGCAATAACAATTACGATTCATGTTATTAGCTAATGTTCCTTACATGTTTACGAGTGAAGTACATGAACAGGTTGACTAAGTTTATAGTTTCTTGTCCCGTTTTAGAGGATCATTATTAACCCTGGTTAATTTTAGCTCTTCTGCGTTCTCATGCCGTCACTCAGATATATTTGTAAGCATTAACATACTCTCTCTCTCATACATGTATAACCTCACCCCTATCGAACACACACACACACACACACACACACATATATATATATACCCTCCTCATTTCCCATTCCTCTTCCCTCCCCCTCCCTCTCCTCCTCCTCCCCATTCCCTCTTCCCTTTCCTTGTTTTATGATGAAAATGTGTTGAAATTGAGTACTATTAACTAAATGATTTTAGATTTGTAAGGACATAACCCTTTTGATAGAAGTAATGTACACGGTGTTCAAATCAAAATATAACCTACTTGGTCTTTAGAATTAATGGAGTGTTTAATTAACTTACGTGGTAACTATGAACAACCTGCAATATGAGAATCACAGTAAATATTACTCCTGTTACACAACTGGAGTTTTTAAGATTTAATAAGACGCTATAATCCAATAGGCAATTTATGGATTTCTTCCCTGGAGGGAAGTGGATCGGACAAGAAATCCGTTCAGTATCCCGGAGTCTTTAAGAATTTAAGAGGACATTATAATCCAATGGGCATTTCTCCAGGAATGCTTCAGGAGCTAAAGACTGCTTCGAAAGATTCAGGAGTAGTGAAAACGTCTTTCAAGAATAACAATTCGATAACTGTCCAGAAATTTTCAGCATCGAATGACCCGACGGCTTATAAGAAACGATTTTTGGCTTAGCTTTGTTATTTTCGTTTCGAAATGGACTCAGCCGGATATTGGTTAATAGTTTCATTTACTCGTGTATATTTTTTTGTTTGTTCGGATATCAAATAAAATATTACACCACTTTTGATAAAATTCTTATCACATCTTGTGAATTTATAATAAATCCCAAAGAATATTTAATATTTATTTCATTCCTAATCTGATTTTGGTAAAAAGAAACAATACTAATACGACATCACTTATTAACATTAACTAAATAAATTCATCATTAACAACAAAAACCAAATTATTATTATCACCTGTTGACATCAAATTAACTAAATAAATTCATAGAAAAC
The DNA here is from genome assembly GCF_015104395.2 of Macrobrachium nipponense. NCBI lineage: Eukaryota > Metazoa > Arthropoda > Malacostraca > Decapoda > Palaemonidae > Macrobrachium > Macrobrachium nipponense. The sequence goes on from NC_087213.1 coordinate 32,775,954, forward strand.
AACAGCAATAAAAACAAATTATTATTTCTAACTGACACGTGACTAAAGAAAGTCATACTTAACAAAGGAGAAAGTTAAGCAAACAAAATAAAAATTCATTAACATTTAAGTATATCTTGAACAAGAGCTTTCACTACTGGTGATGGCCCGGAACCGCTAATGGCATCAGCACTGATCAAAACCCATCAGCTGCTGTTCGTGCACCAACACCAAGATATGGTCAGTTGTTTGTATATGGCCTGAAGGTAAACGGTTCTGGTGCTAACTATTAGTAGGGTTAATTTAGCCGTAAGTATGGTTATGGTATGGATATGTGTATGGTATGCATATGGGTATGGTATGGGATGGGGAATGTATGAGGATGTTATGGTATGGGTATGGAATGGAATGGATATGGGTAAGGTATGGGTATGGTAAGGATATGGGTATTGGTATGGGTATGGTTATAGGTATAGGTATGGTATGGGTATGGTACAAGTATGGGTAAGGGTATGGTATGGATATGGGTATGGGTATGGTACGGATATGGGAACTAGCAAATGTATCGCTCCCATCTGCTAGTATATTCATACACACTTTCCAGCGTTAAGACGTTAAGACGTCTTCATCATACAGGATTGCTTCAGAGAAAAATAGAAGTGCAGTCATTGCCCTTTTGGTATCTTAATTACTGAATCAAGGATAATCCACTGTGAAGAAAGCATCAACATCGAGTCAGTATTTACTATGTATATACACATACTGCATTACTCACTACTGTTATGGATACGCTCTGCGCTTCATGGAGTACAATCCCCCTGTTACAGTACCTCTTCTACCTTACCTAATGAACACTTATTCAGTCTAATCTTGCTCCATATACACAAGAAATTTATCAGTTCTACACACATTTTATGCAACCTATCATCTTGTCTATTATAATATAATAGACGTGAATTGGGGAGGGGTGGGACCAGGAAAGTGGGTTTAGGCAGGGATGAGGAAGGGAAAGGAGAGAGAGGGAGGTAGGGGGGGGGGGGGGGGGGATGGGGATAAAGGACGTACGAATGCATAAGTTGTCGATGCTTGGCAACTCCATGTAAGTCAAGGGTGAACTCCTTAACTAACACTATTTGACAATGCACTTTATTACCAAAAACATTTGTATTACATCTTCTTGTGAAGAAAACAAGCGTTACTGAAGGAAAATAGAACTGGAGAGAAGGGATAAAGAGAAATCATATCTTAAGATAGATATTGCCAATAGCAGGCGGTACCATCTTGAATGCATATATATATATATATATATATAGTATATATACTATATATATATATATATATATATATATATACATATATATATATATAATATATATATATATATTATATATATATATAATATATATATATATATATATATATATATATATATATAATAAAAGGAGCCCATAAAAACACCAAAATGTAGAGAGAAAAGTACTATATTTCAGAGACTGCTGTCTCTCTCTTCAGGTATATGAATGAGAAAAGTTTACAGAAAAGGTGGTATTTATACCGAAGAGATTCGTCCACAAGTAAGCCAATTTAGGTCACCCCCGCTGATAATCTTCCTTTAATCTTCTTAAGCGTTGGTTGAATGAACACTGCGTCGACGATGTCCGATGTCCAATTCCCTTTTGAGATGTTCATTACCTGCTTCTCTTTTATTAAGGCCGATTCCATCATTTGACTCTTGTACCGGCAGTTGCTGCTATAAATTACACGTGACATATTCCAGTTTATTCTATGGTTATGTTCATTTATATGGTTGAAAATAGCCGAGTTCTGTTGTCCATATCTAACTGACCGTTTGTGTTGTATTAATCTCTGGGGAAGTGATTTACCTGTAAATCCGATGTAAGATTGGTCACAGTCCTGGCATGGGATCTCATATACCCCAGAGTCTTTGGGCGATGTCTTTTGTTGGACGTTAATCAGGGATTTGGCTAAGGTATTTGGGTAGGTAAATGCAAAAGGGTTGGATTTCCCAAGGGTGTGAGTTAAGGCGCTGTCACACTAGCGAAATTTCCGTCGACTTTTTCTGAGTTTGTCGTCGACTTTCCAAAGAAGTCGACGTCATTCCGTACTCTGGTTGTCACACACGTTCTTCTTCATACCGTGGTTGTCGTCGTCAAAACGTGAACAAACCATCTGAGCTGTGTCTTCCCGGAATGATAAAACAACTATGCTTTGTAACACAAAGCAAGCAGTGGGTCGTGCTTGCATGTGTTTAATGATGCTGCATAGAATTAAAAAAGAAAAAAGTCTTTGGGTTCGATCCTGGTTAAAAAGACGTGAAAAGTTTTATTTAAAAAAATAAGCTAGGCCTACCCTAGATAGGCTATTCGTAACCTTGTTTACACAACCACAGTCAGACTGTATTACAAATTGAGCTAGAGAAACACTGCCAAAATTTTAAAGATTTTTATTTATATTATTTGCTAATGCAAAAAAAAAAAAATGAGAGCAGACCTAGGCTATATGACAATCTGATATTCACGATATAGCATGTCTTCTCTGTATAAAGATCAGCAAGTTCAGGAAAGTTTTCCCTGAGTCGCATGTGATCTCTTGGTAGTTTTTTCATTTAAGACCCTTTTTCATACTATCATGCTTATGGTCCCCATAAGCATCGTCTCTCCCCCATATCTTCGACCAAAAAACTGTTCTGGCAGTCTTGTCCACTGTACCAAGAACTTCATCCTGCATCTTGAAATGCGCGCTCTCTGAGATATAAACAAACAATAAAGTCGACGGTAGCGATGGGTTGAATTCGATCGGTACCGTTTTCAAAATTCGTGACGACGACACCAGAAAGTCGTCGTCAAAACATGAAAAGTCTGCGTCAAATTCAAAATTCAACGGAAATTTCGCTAGTGTGACAGCGCCTTTACTCTCTTAATCGTCTCCATGTGGGGAATTTTTATTTTATTGTTGGGAGTGTCTCTGGTCTTGTCTTTAGGGGGTCGGTAGAAAATTACGTTTGCTTTTTGAATTGCTTTCTCAATTATATGGTCAGGATACTTTAAAGATGAAAGTTGCTTGCGAATTAGTTCAAATTCTTTTTCCAGGAAATCTGGGGAACAAATTCGTAAGGCTCTTAAGAATAGGTTGCTAGCTAGACCTATCTTGATAGTATTGTCATGATAGCTAAAGAGTGAATATATGAAAGTGAGACGTTGGTTTTCTGTATATGGTAAATTTGTATTCTGTCGTGTCTCTGATTATTAAAACATCAAGAAAAGGAATTTTGTTGTCTGTTTCCCATTCAACTTTAAATTTGATGCTGGCATAATGCGTTTAATTTTGAGAGGAATTCATTAAAATTACCCCACTTATTATCCCAAAATGTTAGTATGTCATCCACGTATCTCATCCACAGCATGTTTTTGGGTTTTATTGCATTTATTACTGTAGTTTCAAAGTATTCCATGTACAGATTGGCTAAAATAGGACTTAAAGGACTACCCATACTACA
>NC_087213.1:32786949-32789449 GCF_015104395.2 Macrobrachium nipponense
GGATGTCTGTTAAAGAGGTTTGTTTTTTGTCTTGCATGTTATGTGAGTTAGGGTAGGATGGGGTAGTGATCGGGATTGTTGGCACCATGTGCTGTCAGTCAGGGTAGTGTTCTGTTCCTACCTTTTGGTGGGTAGGAGCATAGGAAACCTGCTTATTCATGGGTGTTTGCTAGAATGTGCTTTGTGATTTGATACAAATATGAACCTGCATGCGCTTTGTGACGTCATGAGGACGGAAAGGTAGTACTATTGCCAGAGAGCTATAAAATTATATATCAAAAGTTGAAAGTAAGTTATTATATAGACATTATACATAAATATATATTAATTACATATATGTTTAATTCACTGAATGTCAGTGTGCGATGTTGTCCACGTGTGGTTCTCTTGTTCCACGCGGTTGAGGGGCTGCCTCCTACACGAGGGCAAGGATCTGTCTGCCTCGCGTTGGATGTTAAGGTTGGGGCGTTGCATGGCGATGCTGACTGCTTCTGATATCAATAAACGATTGTAGTTGCCTTCCTTGTGTATTATTTTGGTGTTTGTGAGAAGTTCTTGTAGGGATGGTTTTTTATTGTGGGTATCCACAAATTGCTGGTGAATGGCGCCTTGGTTTCTATGAGCCTGCATGCGTCGTTTCAGTGTAGTGGTTCTGTGTCCGATATAGCATTTTTTGGGGTACTGACATTGCTCGTCAGCACAGACAAACTTGTATACTATATCAGATTCAACCTCTTTCTCCGTCGATGGGGCCGTACTATTTTACATTACCAGTGAGGCAGTAAGGTTCGGCTCGCTGTAAATTCTTGCTGTTATTTTGTTATATGGCGCTAGGGGGGTGGCACCTCTTCGCAGTATACCAAGGATGGCTTCCCTTTCATCTTCGTGGTGTTTGTTGTATGATATCTGATGGTATATCATTATTTCTTTGTCTTTGTCTTGTGTGTTGTCCCTCGGGGTAGGGGTTATGGAAAGCCTCTAATCTCTTTTTGACAACTTGCTGGATTATGTCATCTGGGTAGCCGTTATTTGTGAGCAGCTGTTGAACTCTGATTTCTTCGTTAGTCGCTTTCCACGTCGAACAGTGTGTTATGGCGCGTTTTATGTATCCATTTACCACATATCGTTTATATGCATCAGGGCATTCTCCTCTAACATTTAAGCAGCTCCCAGCATCTGTCCTTTTAGTGTATACAGGTATTGTATTTGTTGTTTTTTGGGTCACAAGGACGTCTAAGAAAGGGAGCATTTTCTCATCACTTTTTTTTTCTACCGTAAAATTTAATGTAGAATTTTCTCGGAGTTTATTTATTAATTCATCTATGTCATTCTCGCCCTTTGTTGTGATAAAGATATCATTAATATATCTCCCGTAGATTCTGGGTTTTAGGTGTTCTAAAAAGGTGACCTCTTCTGTGTGTGCCATGTATGCGTTTGCAAAAAGAACCCCAAGGGTGGAACCCATTGCTACGCCGTCCTTTTAAAAAATTTTCGGGTATCGGTAATGGTGGTTTCTCAGAGCGGTATATCTTGTCCATGATGATTTGTATTGTTTCATCCACTGGTACGTTAGTAAATAAACTTTCGACGTTCAGGGATGCTATGTCTTCGTCTGGTGTGGCGTCTTGCAGTAGATCGATGAATTCCTTCGATGATTTTAGCGAGAACGTTGAAGGAATGTACGGCGTTATAATTTCGTTCAAGTTCTTTGCCACTTTATACATGGGGGATGTCATTTGGGATATATTGGCCCGTAGTGGGTTTCCGTTTGTGGATCTTGACTGTGCCGTATTAGCATCCGGGTGCAAAGTCTCCGGTGATTTTTGGAAAGCTTACCGTTCTCCGTTCTTTGTTTGCTTTTTCTGTTAGTTTCAACATTTTCTTTTTAAGTGGCTGAAACTTATTCTTATCACTTAGTATATTATCCATTTTGGTGCCGTATTCATCTCTATTCATTATGACGTACACTGCGGTTTTATCTCCTTTGCGTATTATTATGGTTTCGTTTTCTCTCAGTTCTTTTGCCGCTTTCTTTAGCTGTGGACTGAGTATGCGGCTAAAGTAGTTACAACGTGTTCTATTGGCCTCACCCAGTAATTCAGCGATGCACTCTTGTTTAAGTTTGATTTTGCGTTCTTCTTTCAGTCGCAGTAGTTTATCGATTAATACTTCTGTATGAATCCTCTTGGATTCAGGGTGTGGTCTTCGTATGAACAATGAAGTGCAGAGATAATTAGAAAATATGAAGCAATTTCAAAAAAGCTGGTTAATAGTGAAAAAGCCATTCTATTCAATGAATGTTTTATATATATATATATATATATATATATATATATATATATATAATATATATATATATATATATATATATATATGCAACTTTTCCTTTCTGGAGAGTGTGGTGCCAGAAGGGTGACTCTCCACACACACACACAAATATATACGTATATATATATATATATATATATATATATATATATATATATATATATATATCGAG
>NC_087213.1:32791949-32804449 GCF_015104395.2 Macrobrachium nipponense
TTGTTTATTTTTCTCTTTTTTTAGCGACATGGAAGCTGACCTTGAAAATATAATAGTGCAAGTGCAGTACGCAAATTACGTAATTATATATATAGCAATTAATGAATACAACCTTGCGCAAAATTAAGTAGTTTCCAGTTTTTACAGAGATTGATTGATCAAAGAAGAGGAGAATTCTGAAAAGCCTCAAAAGCCTAAAACGTTAGTCCTTAATGTGTTGATATTCAAATGATTATGTCTGGGTAGCTGACATTTTGTGCTTCCAACTGAAAGCTTTCCTTTCACTTCACTAAACAGTTACCAGAAAGAGCCCCGAGAGATCCCGATATGTTGATATGGTTCACTGGACTCGTTTCTTCATGTACCACATGTAACCCAAAAATGGATGTAATCATCAAGTAATATGTGATAACGACTTTTATGCTAAATTCGTTTTTCAACTTCAAAAATCAATGATAAAAATGTGAATGATAGCAATTAAAGGATTTTCGTAGTTCACAAGTGAATTGTGAAAAATTGTAAATGAAAAATAATTGATTTAATAAAAAACATCTATGTGCAGCGCTAATAAGGAATTATAAGGAACACCTGCAATATTCCAATCCATCAAATTGGTTAATTTTAGAAGGAACGAAACTTGAGGCTCCTCTACTATCTTAACAAAAAGTCCTAAAAAAAACTCATAACCAGAAATTGGTTTAAACAATACATATATTCTAGAAAAGGAACAAATATTCCATTAAGAAAGTATTAGTAGTCGCTCCCCAGACACAAAGGGATGGAGAACAGAAGGGGGTTGGGTGGTGGTAGGGAGTCCCCCCTACTCCAACAACCCGACTGGGCTTAATATAAATACTGCGGTGGAGGCGACGCCCCAGACGGAAAATTTTATTGCCTCGTAAACCATGTGTGAAATTCCTTATTTTACATATACATCGCACACAGATTACTTTCAGTCATATCTAGTTTTTGCTCATGTATTCGATATTACCGGAGCGTTGTGAAGTATTTTAAATTAGCGTGGCGCTGTCATTTCCTGAACTATAAAAAACTTGTTTGTTTTAATAATCAACTTCCCAAAAATACATATGTAAATATGGTCTGTTTCAGAAACGTGCTCTTGAAAGAGCTACATGTATAACATTTATCTGTTACTGCTTGACTTTTCGTTTACAAGTGATATATATTACAGCGATCTACGCAAAATGGTAAAAAAAATATTTGGCTAACATTCGTTGTATTAGAAAACAAGGATTAACATACTTTAATGAGGTGGAGAGAGGGAAATGGGAAGACTTTCAGGCATAGCAGAAATTGACAACAATTCTTAATCATAATTGCGACAGAAATGACGAATCATAATGTTGTACCAGCGTCCTTATTCTTATTTTGTACGGCATCGAAATTCAAGGCAAAATACACTATATATATACGCACATAATTTTTCCACAATTCGTATCATAAACAGAAATGTATCTCTATTGGAGTGCAGATCTGATACAGCGGTCAAAGTGGGGAGATGTATACAATCTGAAATGTTCTCTCTCTCTCTCTCTCTCTCTCTCTCTCTCTCTCTCTCTCTCTCTCTCTCTCTGCACATATAGAAAGAAAGAAATCCAAAGATAACTGAGAGAGAAATGTAACGAGAGGCATGTTAGCTACACATCTGCAATTTTTCCATGATGAAAGTCTTAAAAGAACTTAAGAATAATAAATAAACAAATGAATAAATAACGACTGGACTAGTTCCAAGTGACAGACAGACATGAAGAGAGGCAGGTTAAAATGAAAAGTGCATAAAGTTTACACCACCATTCAGCAGGAGAACTTGCTCACGCTAGTGTGTTTGAAGGGTATGAGTGAAAGGTAAAGACCTTGATTTTAGATACGGGAAAATGGAAAGAATAACCCAAACTGAAAAAAAGAGCACACCGTCAATCCGGGAAATTGTGAAGATGTGAAGTATATATAAAATATAGAGGTGTAAAGTTGGTATACTGCGACAGCTTCGAATAATAGAGAAACAACAGCAGCTGACAATGTCTTGCATTATGCTTCAATCTTGAGACTGTTCATATAGAAATTCTATATATGAGGTTTCTAATGACAAACCAGTTTTTTTTTTTTTTTTTTTTTTTTTTTTTTTTTTACTCTCTGGGTGTGTTTAAGAAAATCACTTCATAACCTCGCAGTTACAAAGGCTGCATTACTAAAATCATGAAAATTTGGAGAGAAAAGGATAGAAAAGAATTATACTTTACCAAATAAACAACTACAAATGTGGGGCAATATTAGCTACAGAATAATCTACGTAAAAGAGAGAGAGAGAGAGAGAGAGAGAGAGAGAGAAGAGCACTCTGATATAGTCAATAAAGCAGGTGTCTGGAGTCTAAGTACAAGAATTTTCTTCAATACAAAAATTCAAACTTTAACACAAACTCCAATGTACCCAAAAAAAAAAAAAAAAAAAAAAACTGAGAGCAAAGAGTATAGTGGAAATTCTCCAAAAATTAAAGGCTTTCCAACTAGACTAATTAAACCATAAGAAAACATCGCGTACAACAAGTCATGAACTAAGAAAATGAAAATGTAATTTCTACATTTCCCGCTGCGTTGGCTCCTATCCGGCGCATAATCTTTTATAAATGTTCGTCTTAGAATTTTTCAAGGTTTCGTGAAAGGTCAGGTCTCTTCCATTCTTCTAATAATTGTTTGAAATTCCTGTGTTAATTTCTTCCTTTGTATTATTTTCTTACGCATTCTTGATTCTACTGCCATGCTCGGCTCTTTTTTGAATTACAGTGTTAAAAATAAAAATAAAGTACAAAATGAGTGGTAATGAAAGATTAACATTCGTAGAGCAATTTACAGCATTGCGCCAATGTTCTGATGGTCTATGATGCATACTGAAGGGATAAAGATATTACCAACACAACATTTTATGTCAAAAGTTATCCGTCGAGGACTATCTTAAGAGTTCTGTAGAAGGCCACTAAATTCATTGAGGACAATATTCTAGATTAAGTGAAATTATTGGGTAGCGAGTAGGTACATACACACCTACACACACACACACACACACACACACACACACACACATATATATATACATATATTATATATATATCTATATATATATATATATATATATATATATATATAATATGTGTGTGTGTGTGTGTGTGTGTGTGTGTGTGTATAGTATATATAACATATACGTATATATATATATAATTATATATATATATATTCAATATGCTATTATATATATATATCATATATATATATATATATATATATATATATATATATATATATATATGTTATATTCTTTTGTTATTCCCTTTTCCCTTTCAAGGGAAGGACTCCAGAGGGTCTTACCCTTCCATTTCTAAGCTTGTTGTGTAAAGGGGATAAACTGACCAGCCCCACGTATCCCCAGAAGGACGGCAATCGGGACCAATTCCCAATCGTGCACTTCTACTACTAACGCTACCATGACATTTTATAAATTCATCATCGGTCCCAAGACGATAGAAATTAGAATGCTGTGGGTTAATACCCCTGCCATATATAAAGCCAAACGCCACTGAAATTGACAACAAATCTAAGCCGTCTGATAGAAGCTGCGTAGTATTATAATGATGCCCGAAAGTCGACTAGCAATGAATAAGAATATTTTTCCCGCGTCTGTCATTACCAGGAAAAGCAAGAGAAATATTTAGAATATTACTGCAAGTGAAGATTGAATGAGGAGGGTTACCTTAATACCAAGTCAATTATAGAATACTAATCCATCTCGCTTTTGTGTCTTTGTAAATAAAACAGCTGGCAATGATTAATACCTGAGGTCTGGAAGGGTGATGCTTGAGTGCGGATATCCCTGCGGGCGTCTGCTGGCCATGACTCGACCAGGGGTAAGAATGAATCATGTGTAGGGGAATGTCAGTTGAAAACCACCGGGAAATACGTGCGTGGCCAAATGAAGATTTCTCACGCTCTTTTCATGAATCCAAAGCCTTCACATATTGAAGTTTCATTACGTGACTTTGGAAGTAGAGCACTGATAAGAACTATAAGGATGAGATTCGAGGAAAAGGGGAAATCTTGCTCCTACGCCTATACTCGATTTTTTTCCATCTGTCCATCAGCCTGTGGTGTGTGCGTATGGTAACACTGCGTCCCGGGCTTTAGATAGTTACATTCAGCTTACATTCAACAATAATAATAATATCCTATTTCAAATATTAACGGTGTAATTCGCATACAGTAAATTATTAAAACACTTTTCAGTTGCAAATGTACATCAAGATATCCTTTTATTTACCTAAAACTTACACATAGCGTAACTACCTAAAGCCCGGGATGCAGTGTTACCTTATGCAAACACCACAGGCGAGTGGACAGATGGAAAAACAGAGTATAGTCAAAAATGTCATAAACACTTGAACCCGACGACGAGCGCAGCCCTGTGGTCTTATGGCTCGAAGGAAAAAAAGGCAGCAATCTCGAGAGGTGAAACACGAGGATATTAAGGAAAAGGGGAAGGATGACATCGCTCTTTCTCTGTCTCCCTCCTCTTCTCATCTCCATGCTATTCGTATCTCCTTTTTTTTTATTTGATTGCTCCTTCCCCTTCATATCTGGAGCTTCGTAGAAATAAAAATGATAGTGCATATTCATAAAATGCATCCTGATTATAATTGTGATAAAGACTTTTTTTATTATGTATATCCTTCATTGTCGAAGTCTGGTGGGTGGTGGGGGAGGGGGGGGGGGTGTGTGTGCTAGGGGAGTTTGTAGAATGGTTGTGTAAGTAAAGAACGGAATATTGGAAATTACAAACCTGACAGCATTCAAACCACGGATGTGTATGGATGTGCATCGGCATGTAAACCGATGTCCTTCTCACACAGACACCCTCAATGTTGTATACACATTTATTCCATAACTGCAGACCACCTGCAAAGTGATTATACATTATATGAGAGCTCACAAAGATTTCACAACACTGAAAAGTTTAAGCGAACAATCAACGAACTAATTGGCGGTACAAGTGCCTAGAAGATAATGAAATACACAACCTGCTCCTGACCAGACCAAGATGCTATGAAGCGCCTCAGTGGCGTGGTTGGTATGGTGTTGGTGTTCCACCTCGGTGGTCACGTGTTCGATTCTCGGCAACTCCATTGAGGAGCGAGAGATGTTTATTTCTGGTGATAGAAGTTCACTCTCGACGTGGTTCGGAAGTCACGTAAAGCCGTTGGTCCCGTTGCTGAATAACCACTGGTTCCATGCAACGTAAAAGCACCATACAAACAAACAAACAAACCAAGATGCTCTGCAATGCAACATTTTATAAATTCTTCGACTGAAGAAATTCCAGACCGAATTCTTAAAACATTTTAGTGAGATACCATTGTTTTTAAAGTTTGAGAAAAATGAGGTTCAAAAGGAAGTCTGCGATAAAAACAGGGGAGGATGGGGAGGGAAATGAACGATAAGAAAAACGCCATGAAATGAATAAGTGACACATGCAGCCCCTTGACCTTAAACAGAAATATAAATAACATTTAATAGTGAGTCGTTGCTTAACGAAATGGAAACACAAGTAAAAACCTTGATGGCTGGAACCTTACTCTTCTATACTCTATTTCTCTTGCAAACAGCGCACTGTCATATATAAGTGGATATTATGCACACATAGCTATCCATAATGATTAGAATTTCTGCTACTCCGTTTATAATGTAATTAAACTATAAGTGTAAATGTACAATTGGACGGGAATTCTTTCATTACGGGCGGCATATGTTATTTTCAGTATGAAATTAAAATCTACGTGAAGATTTTAGTCGAATGAAAAAAGTGAGTGTATATGCGTCATTATTCATGTTTCATCACAAGAACTACGAATAATCTGTATATAAAAAAGGTAACAAGCAAAACTAAAACACCCGATTGCAAACACTCTGGCAATATTATTTTGGTTTGAGGTCCCGAAAAGTCGAACCACTTTAAATGCGGTAAACATTTTTGAAATCTACTGCCCAGAGATTTTAATAATGAGGCAATTATTGTTCGTTGAACACAGTCCAGTGATGTTTAGATAAAAAAATACACCAAATCAGGAAGGTAAAAGTAATGATGGGAGTTTGTTGTTACCGGAAACGACAGGCTGCCACGACATCTTCATTGCCTTTTAATCATCTTTTGACAAGTTCACATCTTCTTGTCGCTGGAAAACTCATGTGAAGGAAGATGAACCTGGCTGTCCTCAGATGTTTTTTTAATGGCTAAGTCTCCTTAGCCCACAGCTATAAATACTGATTGCATTTTTCCTCTTCTTAGGATGAGGAACCGGAACGTAATTCTCAGTACTCCATCATCTACTCACAACAAAATTAGAATACTGCTTTAAAACATAAAAGGACTGAAAATAATAATGCTCTTACTTTCCAAGCAGTTAATTTCGAGCTCTGACTTCCCTTACGATACGCAAGCGATTTCCTTTGTCAATTTTGTAGATTTCTACATAAATAATGATATTCCAATGACAACTTAAAGAGTTCCCAATAGCTGGTACATGTTTTAAAAGCGTATCAATAATTTCATTTACTTCCCAAAGCCATCTACCTATTTCCTCCACTTAATGCTTCACGTCTGCTGCTCAACTTTTCCATACATTGACTGTAAGAATATTTAAAATATTGACCATCCCACATTAGATAAAGTTTATTCATGATTATTGATATCTAAATCTCTTCTTCAATAATATGATTGTTAAAATCCTTAGTATCGTGTAGAATATTTACCCTTGAAAACATAATGACTTATCCTTCAAAAATTTGCCGTCATTGTCAGATAAATGTAACACTTACAATCGTGTATGTTGGTCTCCAACCTCATCAAAAACATGGTGAAAAATCGTTTTTATTTCTATTTTCTCTCTGAAAAAAAAAGATACAGATCCTTTTTTTATTAAATAACTAAACTAATTATTTCATTACTACAGTTTTCCATTGTATGTAATGTTCATGCCTCTTTCTATTGTTTGATATGCTTATAATAAAAACAATTTAGAATTTCAAGTTAGTGCACAGTGAACGAGCAGAAATCGTGAATTACAAGTCTTAAACGGCATTTTTCCGGGATTTACATTGAGGAAAATTGCTGTCTAAATGGGTAAATTTATTCGCTTAATTCCTCCATAGAGATCAGTATGATGAAAACTTTGCTAACACCACCGAATAAGGACGCACAAAGCCCAATGTGATGCAAACACCGAAATCCTTTATAAATCTCTTCGTATTTCTTGGTGTCCCTAGGACCCTCGTCAAGTTTCCTTAAAACCGTGTAATACCCTTTAGATGTTTTATGAATTAGATATGCAATACGAATTGCTCGTACATTTTTACCACCAAAAAACAAATATGCAAAAAATGTTGTATCTGTGTCTTTATGTATGTGTATGTGTGTGTGTGTGCGCGCGCGCGTGTGTGTGTGTCAGAAAAACGCAGAAAATTATAAATAGAATTTTTTACAATGTTGCAAATGTATTCATCAGTTGGCCTTGTAGAGCTAAGTTACTTTTTGGTGCAATCTATTTATAGGTTAATGTCAAAATAATGTCAAGATCTTACATTTTTGGTGGCTCAAATGATTTATATGTTAATCATATTCTTAGTTCCAATTTTTGACTAGCTAGATATTTAAAGGTCAAAATACCAAGGACTTACATATTCGTGAATTTTAGCGCTAGAATATCGTAACATGTTCGTTTTATCATTTCAACTTACACTGGTCCCAGTGCAGTATAATGAAATTTACCAGGTTTTACCTTAAAAGGACAAAGGTCACGGTCACATGAAAGGTCACACTATTCACAAAGATCGCTCTCGTATGAGTCACTCCTCCACAGTCGAGTGACCTTAACGCAGTTATGGATTTCACTGAGCTCTCTTGCTCAAGTAGTTTAGAAAAAGATTTCACGTAAATATCATGCAATTAAACTTGACAGGTCAACCATGAAAGAAGGGGAATATGGTTCCACGGTGCTCGGTCTTATTAGAAACCAGAATTACAGAGAAATTCATGTTTTTAAATCCAAAGGAAAAAAAAACTGACTACCGAGAAAAAGTAGAAAAAGAGGGGTAATAGCTGCCTTGTAATATTTCCCAGATCTAATTCGACCTGTGTAAAGAAGGAAGGCGCAAAGGTTTAAGATGCGGAAGCCTGAGACTTTATTTCCCTCCCTCCTGAGCATTGCCCCGACACGACCTTTAATGGTACTCGTAAAGAAGGCATGAAATTAGATCTTTTTCTTTTTTTCCTCCCGAAAGTGGGACGATTTTTTACCTTTACGGTAATGTTCATGACGTAGTCACCGGCGATTTTGGCTGTTAGCGAAAGTAATAGGCAGACGGGTCGAGTGCCGTGGCTCATCTCTTATATGAATTCTGCCAAAAGTATGAAATAAGGGTGATGCAGAGAAGGAAATGGTATTCTGTTAAGTGTAGAGTAATATTTCTCTGTATTTTGATTTCACAGTTGCATGAAACTAATCTTTCAAATCAAACGTTTTTCGAGTTATGTTAAGTACATATTTGCAAATAACTTTCGGTGATGTTGAAAATATAAGCATTTAATTCCATCACCATATTTCTATGGAAATAGTCTCAGGCATGTAAATCATTGATGTTCATGGACAAACAAATTACAAATTAATCAGAGCTCATATTCTGGAAAAGGTATAGATATGAAATATACATTTCCTGAGATACAACAAGGGCATTTGCAGACACCATGGTTTCCAAAAATAAATGTAGTTGTGATAACTACTCTAAGGTCGGAGGTATCTTTATTATATAGTTTAGCAATAATATGAGATAATGTTGTGTAAAAGCCTTATTTTCATAGGGAAATGAGAAGTGACCTTGGGTGCCCAAACAATCAAGGTCACGGGGAAAGAATCATTGCCTATTCTTTCTGGGGGATGGCAAACCCACAATACACAAATACAAAGAACTGGTTTAGTTGAATATGAAGATGTGGTCAGACCTATATGACAGGCCCATCAAGCCGGTTATGAAAGTCTGGAGGAACCGATCTGGCACCGGTCAAACCCTATATGCAGACCGAATATGAAGGATTGGCCGAACCAGTATGAAGGGCTGGAGGAAGCGAATTAGCACTTGTCAAACCGTATATGCAGACCGAATATGAAGGACAGACCAAACTAGTATGAAAGGTTGACCAACCCGAATAAGATGCTCTGATCAAAGCGAATATGAAGGATTGACCAAACCAATTATGAAGGACGGTCACTTTGTATAAGGAGTACTGGACAACCCAGTGATGGGGAACTGGTCTATAGAATATAGGATTGGTCCAACTGAATAGGAATAACCGGTAAGACCTGTCGATCCCATGATTATGACTTATAATGACAGTATGCCTGCAATCGTAAAAATATTATAAAGGTAAAATCAATATTTAAAAAATGAATGATCTTCACTGCTTCCTCTGTAAACGCCAGAATTCATTCTAGAATTCATTACCTAAATAGGTCGTTTTAGAGAACTTCAAATATAAAGGGCAATCATTTAAGAAAAGATAACGTCCAGTACTGTCTTTAGCAAGTTCAGCGTAAGTTTTCTATACGCTTTTGCTGATCATTGGCAGGGCTGAGCGAACCTAAGGATGGTGTGCAATGGAAGAATGTCCTTATATCTCCTGTTCAACAAACTTCAAGGGATAAAAAGGATGTGCCTTATTATATATCCGACAAAAGAACAGACAAATGTTGACTGAGACTGATCGAACCGGATCGCTTGATGCTAGAGTTCACGACTTTCCATAATGAGGGAAAATTTATTTCATCAAAGGCGAAAGTATTTGATGTATAATGATTACTAAGCCAGGTTTCAAAACTGATATGTTTGAAAATAATTTCAACTGATTTTATGATGACTTTTTTTCTTCCCACGACCATCTTCCTCATTAATGATTGTCCACTCGAAGGATACACCTGAGGTTGTCGTCCGTGTAGGAGTCTCGTATGGTTGGAAAGGTTCTTTTTTATTTTATAAATTATGAAATGAAAAGCTGTCAGTTACATTCTCATGACATTAACGGATAAAAACTGAGGATTTGTGGAACGGATGAAAGTCGCCGTGCTCCTTCTATTTGATTGAAAAGAGAAGTGCAGTCAAAATACAGAACTGGATTCGACATTATTGAATATAATATATGTGTATTAGTGTGCATCTAGTTGATCCACAATGGTCAAACTTGGTGTTAATTTACCAGGGTATATCAGCATTTTCATCCCTGCAAGTTTATGAGTTGGCAGTATTTAACAGGTGTTTACACCATGCAGAAACGGACAGGGGAAAAAACATCTTATTGTACATTTGAGATTTAATAAAGTTCTTAATTTGCACAACAGTCGGAAAGTAATCAAAGCGACCCATTAACACCTGACAAACAGATATTTCATCGCAACGTTTCCAATAAACCAGGCAATTAAGGCTTTTCCGAAATCCCCATCATCTGACGAATAATTGAATTATCAGTCTCCCTTTTGGACCGAATCGTGATGCACTCAAGTTCCCAGAAGACGAGGGAATTTTTTTATGTGAATTGACGTTCATTAAGTCTGAATCTCAGATGATTAGGTGAATTACCGTCTCTGATACTATCATAATTTCGAGTCCTTTAACAGAAATGAGTTATTGAATGGAGCCCGGGAAGGAAAAATTCCTCCGGAATATTAGATTTCTGGTTAAATACGCTAATGGATATGTGATGAGTCGCCAGTAGATCAAAGTGGAGCGTTCGTTTTGAATTATATTCTACCATTATCTGATGATGGCATTTCATTATCATGGCCGGAGGCTGGAAGGAACGTTTCGAGGCTTCTCTAGGAATCAGAAACCAAGTCACATTTCGCTGGAGCGACAGAGAATGAGACCAGGAAAGATATTTGTTTTCATTTTCAATTGAACAAAGTTGTTTTATGGTTAGGAATCTAGTTGTCTGGTTTTCTTATAAACAACACAGGTCTTACGTAACTAGTGGCCCACTTAAATGATCAAAAGAAATATTTCTTAAGAGTAGCTATACTTTTCAATGCAAAAATTACTGCAAGCTTATTTCTGCTTTGTAAAGTAACTTTCTATAAGATATGTTTCCTGGTTAATAGATTTCTATCCTAACCCAACCCTATTGTCATTATGTTTGTTAGTTTCATCAAAGTGTTTATGTCTACCTGTGTATATATTCTGTGAGAAGTCCATCAATCTATCAATTAATTCATACGTCTAACTTATTTTTAGTCTGCTAGTCGTCCGTCTACCATATTTTGATGCAAAGAACATGTGACGTCCCATGCACTATCCGAACATCACACAAGCCCCCCCCCCCCTCCCCCCCCCACCCCGCCCCCCCCCCCCCCCCCCCAAAAAAAAAAAAAAAAAAAAAAAACTATCTTGGGGCACGTTCCAAAACAATCAACTTAGCTGGAAAAGGTGAACCATTACCTAGGATGAATGACTGAACAATAACGGGCTCCAGATCTATCCCTATGGGCGTCTACTCAGTCTATATTTTTACTGCTTCCACCGGTTGGCAACAAACAGGTCAGTTTACAAGAAATGAACAAGAGCCAGAAACGAGTGAAACGTCCGTGTAGCGGTTGAAGTATTAAGTGTTCAGATTTCAATATTCTCTTGAAATGATCATACTTGCGGCTGTAAACATGTTTTCCGGCCTAGCAAGTTTATTTATGTCTTTGAGCCATCCCTATAGCGCCTCAGTGGCGTGGTCGGTATGGTATTGGCCTGCCACCTCGATGGCCGCGAGTTCGATTCTAGGGCATTCCACTGAGGTGTGAGAGATGTGTATGTCTGGTGATAGAAGTTCACTCTCGACGTAGTTCGGAAGTAACGTAAGGCCGTTGGTCCCGTTGCTGAATAACCACTGGTTCCATGTAACGTAAAAACACTATACAGTCAATTTGTGTAATCCTCGTAGTTGCCTCAGAGAATGCATGTATGTTTCAGCAAAATCCTTAGAAAAAGTGACATGAACCATAGGCGAAATCTACCTTGCTGAACTACTGAAAGTGAATTAAGATGAAAAGATAAAAAACAAATTCTAGTGAAAAATGAAATAAATCTTTAATAAAAATATAAGTTCATTTGCGAAGGAAGAGATTAAGTGTTAAGAGGTATAATATACCACCATATACATAAACAACTCCACAAAATAAATTACCAAAACAAACAGCTATTAAAGAATGAGTCAGAAAAATCAAGAAAGACTATCATCGCCTTTTAGAGTTGCATTAAATCCCCTAATCTCGCGGGTTTTACTTTCATCCCGAACACGAGCTGAAATGTAATTACCTCAAGCGAGGTAAGCATCATCATAAAGAAATAGTATATTCACGATAAATAGCTAAGCCTTTAATCTTCAAAATGTCTATTCAAAGTTTCAG
>NC_087213.1:32806949-32809449 GCF_015104395.2 Macrobrachium nipponense
AAATGATTTTCCTATATTCCATAGATGTATGAAGCCTCCCCAGCCCCAGCTAATTCACTCAAATAACCAATCAATAGCTAACCATCATTTAACTGTCAGCATGGCTAAATTTCGTCTATAAAATGTATTGGCCATTCCGATGGAATCATATTCACTTTTTGATCATTCTATCATTTATATCATAAAAATATTCCAAAGGGGTCTCTGCGCATTTTAACCACTGGATCATTATCATTTTAAACATTAAGCTGAAGATCAGCGAGACATATTCTGTATAAGACTGGTTGTCAAAATTGATAGACAGAATAATCAAAGGTAAAAGAACAATGGAGACAAGAGGAAATAATTTATCACCTAACACCAGAGAGAGAGAGAGAGAGAGAGAGAGAGCATTTAATGTTTGAAATTATAATGTGAAGGTTAACAGAAGAACGTTAATGAAGTAAGGTATCTTTTCATTCAAGCCATAAGCTTTCATAATGGTATGCATAACTTACTGATTCCTACTATGCATAAGTGTAGAGAGCGGTTTATTAATATATTTCAATCAAGTGCAGCGACAAGAAAAATAAACAACAAAAACATTAACCTAATTTTGGCCGATCCGTTTCTTATATATATGCTAGTGGTGACCGGTTTAATTCAGTAGCCAAATAAAAACCTTGATTGTAGTATTATTCAATAAGTTAAGTATATCTTAAGTTTACCTGACCACTGAGCTGATTAACAGCTTTCCTAAGGATTAGATATTTTTACGTGGCTAAAAACCAATTGGTTACCTAACAACCGGACCTACAGCTTATTGTGGGATCCGAATCACATTATATCTAGATATGAATTTCTATCACCAGAAATAAATTCCTCTGGTTCCGAGTTGGCCGAGCCAAGAATCGAACTTCGGACCACCGGATTGGTAGCCGAACGCGAAATCCACTCGTCCAACGAGGAACTTAGTATTATTAATAATTTAAACAAAATTTTAATCGGAAATCTATTCAAATTCGAATGCTAAAGATAGCAATGTTTTTATATTAGACTGTTATACAATATTACTAAAAATGATGCCCTTTAAGTAGTTAAAAAAGATTTGCTTTGTCATATGTTTTTCAGGCGGTTTAAAATTTCGTAAGTGTAAAGAGTCCTATAATTTTTCTTAGAATCCAACTTAAGGTAATTTACAGGTTTAGGTTTATATATACTACTTTCCTCAGAAATTAGGTTGAAATCTTCCATGCACACATATACTATACACTAATACAATAGCGTTCAAGATATAATCACTTGTGTCAGGCCTAAAAGATTATAAATAATTTTTTTTAAACTGTGAAGAATAGGTGTGTAATTAAGATCTCAAAATAATAACAAGAAATAAGTTATAAGAGTCTACAGTCCCATCCTTCTGGCGCTACAGTAATATACAAAATTAAAAAAGAAAATTGTAAACAAATTCCTACCTTATTGATCTTGACAGCCGTTTTCCAGAAAATCATGAATGGAAAAGCGCAGGGGACTCTTCTCTGGCAATCTTCAGTACCTTACAATTCAAAACACTTTGTTAATCATACTTATTACAAATCTAACACAGCTAAACTCGCTGAAAATGTTGAAATGTCATGCTCATATTTAGGCTACGTTGCCTTGTGTTGCCTTTTCAATTAACAATATTTTGATCACAGCTTGGCCTTGGAAGTCGGCGGCGGACTCTAACAGGCTCTTCCTAATGGTCTGAATAAAGCCGGAACGTTGGCAATGGGGCAACACGGAAATAGTTAAGAGGAGAGAGAATGTAGCGGCGTCCCAGCTGTTGCATCTTGGCCAGACGCGCTGATATGAATTCACTTAAGCCTAAATAGTCTGCCTTTGTTAGCACTGGTGCCTCCTGACACTGAGAACTGCAAATTGATGCCACTCGAGGGATTTTCTGTCGTGGCAGTTTCTTCGCGTGACCATATAAGCTTTGTTTTATGCTTTACCTGCGAGGCACTCCCAAATTGTTCCCTATTGTGCAGTTAAGACAGCTCGTTATTCTCTTCCGTTTTTTATATACGCACACCACACCCACACACATACCCGTATAATTATAAATATGTGTCTTTGTGTGTGGGTGTACCTACATATATATATAGTATAATTATATATATATATTAATCTATATTAATATATATATATATATAATATATATATATATAATATATACATATACATACATACATATATATATATATATTAGTATATATATATATATATATATATTCTATATCATATGTGTGTGTGTGTATGAATAAATTCTTCTGTCTGTTGAAACAGGATACGATCTCAAGTACAAAGCCCATTTAGAACACTCCTTTAAAACTAAGGGTATATCTCCACTATATACTTGCTAATGAAACTCCTGTTCATCACCTGCTTGATAAGAGTGGGAAGTAAGTCCATGAAATATAGTCCTTAATTATAAACTACTGTTTTAATGGTCATTTCATATCGTATATAGTATATATAT
>NC_087213.1:32819449-32846949 GCF_015104395.2 Macrobrachium nipponense
AAAAGCAAAGCACGTCGCAAAACTCTGAGATACAGGAGCAATTATTTAATGTAGAATTTAGCCTCCTGACAGATATCACTGTCAAAATATCAGTGATCACTGATACCTGTTTGGAGACTAAGGCTGGCTTACTGACTAACGTGGGATACAAACTTTCTCTTACAAGAAAGCACTTTGTGGTATACTCTCCTAACACAGGAATCGACAATGGTAGGACTTATATATCATAATCTTCACAAGAAACAATGTCGTGATCATCACAGTCGCAATAGTAGTAATAATGTTATTTTAAATTATTGTATTTAATCAGACCAATTCTGCATTTATTTCACAGCTAAGTATGCAGACGCAGAACATAAAATAAAATGCTTAACTGTTATAAAGTTGTGCAAACACTTCTCAAATCCATTCATGTAGACTAAAACGCAATTATTCTTTTACCCATTGATCCTTGAATTTAAACCTAATCATTTAATATAAGAAACGGTCGTGACGATGTAGAATATTCGCGCTGCTGTCCTCAGGCAGTAATGCTAAGCTACAGTTGGTGATCCCTTTAATGACTAGGCAAATTAGCCCGCCACATCTTAACATATACGTTTGTGCTCTGCCAGACCTGAGGGACACAAATTCCGGCTCGTTGCACAAGATGCTCGCTCAGCTGATGATAACTTACTAGTAGATTAACTCGACATGAGCGTTGCTACTGTTAAATCTATTTTAGCCACTATGAGTTTGTAATTTCCGCTGAACTTTTTGACAGCACATAACACTAGAAGAATTCTCCGTAGCTTGGCAAGCAAAGTCATAACCTTACTCTTACTGATGTGCCTAAGGGTTCGAGCCCCACCGCTAAAGAAAAGTGCCTCCTCTCCTTTCAGTTTCAATTTGGACCCAGGCCGCCAGTGGTCACTGTATCCCAAAATTGATATCATCACGAAACCGGAACTTTTAGGGGTTACTGTCTCTAGAAATACATAGGTTCCAAGGAGTGTAGGTATATGATTGGTTTTACAAAATGTATGGGCCTACAGAATCAATGACAATAAACACCATGCTAATATGGGGAAGGCTGATCTATTTCGTGTCAAATAAAACAAATCAATTCGCCAGAGTGCACGAGATGCAATACATTCGTATTTTCCTTCGTGGTCTTAACGGTAACCTCACGCTTCCTATGTTGCGCTGGTAAGAAATCAGCCACGGAAGGCAAAAACCTTTTCGCTTATCTTCTTCTTTTCTGACGACGGGTTTGCATATACTATGTATGTATAAAGTATATATTATAAACGTTATATTTATTGTAATAAAATAAAGAACAAAGTATATGCTATCAATTTTTTTTCTAGAAATCCACGGTCGGTAATTCAAAAACAATTTGGCTTAAAAATTCACGAATGGAATATAAAGGTTTGGAAAGTCCTTTTTTTTTTCTTCTTCTTCTTTTTTAATCTGACAAAGTACATTTTTTAGAGAACAAAAAATGTTCATTTTCCATTTCACTTTGCCTACTGAAAATGGTACGAAAAAAATCCTTACCTATCTAAAAATTTACTTAGTAAATACGGTGTCTATAACTTCCAACATTACAGTCCTCTTTAGTAGAATTTTAAACAGCCGCCGGCAGGATTCCACGTGATGCTGAGAGAGGCCTTCATTATTCATTATGGTAATGGACGTTTGATCTTTTCATTACTGTAGATGATGGCCGTGACATAAAGAGACTTTCTCGTGCAACGTGACATACATAAAGACATACGATGTACTCTCTGGGTTGAAAAAAATAATTTCTTATTACTTTTAATACATGTTGATAAATAGATGTATCTCATTAACTTTTAATGGTCCCGTTACAAGAATTACTCTTGCATTACGACAATGAAATTCTAAGCACAGTTATCCCTTGCATATATTTTCAACTCTTGTATTTCTGAAGATATGTTAGTAACTATATCCAACTTTTATCGTAGAAGAACCTCAATACTCGTTTTATACGGGAGTCGGTAGAAGAAAGCTAAATGGACTTTGATTTACAATTTTTTTATTGCCTTCTTTGTAGTTCATTTATTTTCTACCAATCATATAGTTGGATATAACCACTGGGGTACCGATGCGTTGGCTAAAAGATATTGCGCATTATTTTTAGGGTCTTCATACCCTTCTAGAAAAACGTCTTAGTCCTAAACTAACACTAAAAAGTTTATGGCATATGCCGGATGGTGCGCTAACCTATTAAGTGTAGAGAAGAAAACTCTTGAAAATAATGAGTTATTAGTTTGTAAACTACTTTTAGCAGACTAGTCGATTATATTCATTATCATCTACAGTTGCAAATACGAAAAAATATACATTTCAGTGAAGGTCATCGATAACTCTTTCTCTCTCTCGTTTGATTACACAAGCCGGTATAAACTGTCATTCCCCACTCATGTATCATTTTAATCGTAGCGCGGATCTAACAAATAATGAATATAATGCCGTCTCGCAGAAGCATATGTGGTAAACAAAATATACTACACATGACATTCGAAGGATGTGTAACTCATAAAAGTAATTTATGAAAGAAAGCCTTTTCGATGACAGGAGAGGAGCACAGCATATACCACTGACGTAAATGTAATGGTCTTCCCGTCGTCAGAGTATGAACTCCTTTTCATGAAGTCGAAACAAAAAACCTAGATTCAGGGCGAGAGTACAGAGTGGGTTCTTCAGCCTCACTAAATTTTGTACCATAAATTTTAATTCCTGCAATTATTCATGCAAATTAGATTACTTCAGTAGAAGCTCTGAATTTTGGGACATAAAACGGATAGCTGCAAAACTCGAACATTTACTTAGTTCAAAGACTAAATTCTTACTCTGCGCGGATAAAAAATCACGAAAAAATTATATTTAACATTTTATTCCACATGACAGATTTGAGATAAAAAAGCAATAAGGTATAATATGTGGTACTAAAAAATATAATTAATGACAATGTTTGTTTCTTTACCTTAGCCACGCCGAAGAAAATCAGAATGTCATTACCGACTAACGAAAACAGAGTATTAATAAAGATCATATCTAACAAGTCAATAAAGTAGCCATTCAATAGACACTTGTAAACAAAACAATATGGATGCAAGATTTCATTTCAGGCTTTTGCACAAATTGACTACATACTTAGTAATAGAGCCTTAGCATGAACAGTAAACAAAGAAAACTTGTTTGTCTTGAATGTATATAGCAAGTAAAAATGATAAAATGTCGTCATGTAGCGCGGACATGTGCGGGCCTACACACACCTACACCACAATATCGATTATCTTGCGACGAGGAACCCACGAAAAAAACACGCGGTCGAGAGAAGTACAACTTCTCTCGTTCGACCTTTGTACATATACTTCCATTTTTGTTATTGTCACGATCTATATGTTACTATTGTATGTATTGCTATACCAGTTTTCCAAACACATGTGTATAATCTTCAGTCTAATATTTTTTACCATTTTATATGTATATTTCTGTCTGTGAACAAACACAAACGCTTGAACTTCGATCTGTCAACGGTCAGAAGCTACAATGCAGCTCGCACGAGTCCCTGACCTGTGTGAATGTTTTGTAGATAATTCGGTAAGCTACAAACTCCAGATCTCGCTTGTACCTTGCCTCATATTGGTGACCGGGGAGAGATGCCAAACCAAGCCAACAGCAACGATCCAACCCTTGTCAGCGTCTTTTCCGCACAAAGGAAATCGCAATATAAAGAGCAGACACCATCTTAGAATTCCTGCTAGCCGACGTTTTTTAGTAAATAGCCGGAATTCTCGACGAAATAAAAGCCCCCATCACCTATAACCTGCTGAAGGATTGGCTGAAGTCATCCTTCAGCATGCTGCCTGCCCAGAGAGCCAAGAAGCTGCTCAACCTTGTAGGGGCACCAATAGGCAACTGTGATGGCTAATAATGCTGCCCGCCAAGGGCGGTCAACCAAGGCATCCTTGGACCTCATGAGGGAGGTACTCCTTACAAAGCTAGCCCACCAGACAGTAACAGCCATGCCTAAATTCTCCACCATGCCCATAGAAGAGTTCCAGATCAAGGTCGATTAAATACATACAACCCACAGAGCAGCAGACACCTTACAGCCAACAGCACCACCAACACCATCACCCCAGAACCAGCAGACAACAGCCATGAAATCCGACAGTGAGCCAGAAGAGCCAGCTGTCCCCATGAACAAAAAACCTTCCCCAAACAATTCCTTAAAGGGAAGCCTAAGCAGAAGAAACAAGAATCTCCAGAGAACATACTTTTTCCATTGGAGGTTCGGAAACAAAGCCTGAAAAAGTGAAAAAGGCTGCCTATTTTTTAAAAAGATGAAGTAGGGTCGCACACGCAACCCATCCATATTAGTTTCAGTGATAAGCAGACCGGTTGCCTCATTAGAGAAGGCTGCACCTGCCAACTGCTGTCTTTCTTCCTGGTAAGCACAAAAAGGACCCACATGGTTCTTTCTAAAGGTGAAAGATCTGACGTAGAGATCATAATAGACACCAGAGCATGCAGATCATACATCATAGCCAGCCCGAATGAACGACTCAATTCCATTTCCTCCACCAATCTCCATGTATCTTTTGGCCAGCAGAGCACCACTGACAATATATAGAAGGAGGGCAATGAAAATTGCTTACACCGGAAAAGAATATGACTGGTCTTTCATCAAGGCAGGGGTGATCATGGCACTGTTAGGAGCAGATTTCCCAGCAGCACACAACCTACTGGTCAATGTAACAGCTAAACAGCTAAAAAGCTGATCCCAAGAACTGCACCGACATCATCTCCTCAAAAGCCAAGTAGACATACAACTTAACCATCAAAGAGTCAATGACAGCAACAAATATGTCCCATCACACATGACATCCCACTACCAGAAATGCAGGAACTCCTACAGGAATATGAAGACCTATTCAACGACGACAATGAATATATAATATATATATATATATATATATATATATATATATATATTATATATATATATATATATATATATAGATATATATATATAGTATATATAAGGTATATGCCACGAGGGAAAATGAACAAAGGAGTATCTGCGAGATCTTTCGACGTTCAAACGTCCTTTACTTAGCAGAAGAACTGACTTACATGAGGAAATGACAATCCACGAAAGGTCGTATAACTGACAGATAGGGATTATTAAGAGATTAGTACCTAGAATCCGACACACCTGGAAGATGAGTAACCTTCCCAAACAAGCAAAAACATGGGTACAACTAAAAGTTTAAGACAATTTGCTCAGACACAAGGACAAGACACTTAAAGGATTATTATAGGTGACAGCTATTCAAAACTTTGGTAAACAAAAACATATTCACATTACATATTCACAATACATATTAAACATACATATACAACGAAGATATCTCTAAGGCAACTAATTTTTATTTAAGTCTGTAATTATAATTTTGAGGTCATTCTTAAACATTTTACAAATACAAGGGTCTAAATGAAACAGGCCAATACTAATATTGAAATTACAATTAGAAGTAAGTTGTATTAAAGCAGATCCTAAAAGACTTCGTGATAGACATCTGTGACCTTAGTGCAATTTACTGAATACCAAATCCAATTTATTCGGTGGTTGTTTTCACTTAAATGAATGAATATTGCATTAGATGTTTGCCCAGTTTTTACAGAATATTTATGCTGGCTTAACCTTACTTCTAAGCCCTTACTCGACTGTCCGAGATAAAATGAGGGACAATCCATACATGGAATTTTATATATTATGTTATTGCTTTCTCTGGGGCCATTTTTTATTAACATTCTATTTATTGTGTTATTATAGGAAAAAACAAGGTTGATCTTAAAGGCTTTTAGTAATGATTTCAATGGTTTCAAATCTGTTTAAATAAGGCAAATTAAGAATGTTCTTAGAATTTTCTTTCTCTGTGTTACTTACACTATAAAACTTTTTGTGGGCTTTATTATAACAAATATCTAATACATGTGAAGGATAACATAAATCTTTCCCTATTTTTCTTATGTATTCAATTTCTTGATCCAAATATTGGGGACTGACAATGCACAATGCTCGTAAAAACATAGAAGAAAAAATTTATATTTTTATGTTAAGATGGTGGCCTGAATAGAAATGAACATTAGTTAAGTTGTTGGTCGGTTTCTTATAAATACTAAATTTGTATTGAAATGGTTCTCTATGTATCAAAACATCTAAGAAAGGGGGGCAATTGTCTTTTTCTAATTCTAGAGTAAACTTAATCGATGGTACCTGGTTATTTAATTTAGAGAGTAAATCATTTACATCAATACCAACAGGCAGAACAGCTAAAATATTATCAACATATCTATACCACTTTACAGGAATATAAATGATACCAGACCTAATGCGGTCTGGTATTTCTCAATTGTGAACAGTTTGGTGCAAAACAAACTCCGATGGCAATGAAGCAAAGTACCTAATGCCTGGATAACACTCCCCCAAGAAAAGTATTTTGACAGTCGGTAATAGCACATGGATTTGGAAATCCCTTAGTCCCTGGTTGTTGTACATAGGCCTTGAGGCTGTAATTGGCTCACTTAGTTCAGAGGAAAGAGCTTAGATTGGCACCAGTGTCATATAACACTTTATTCGGATGTTATCGTTATACCTCCTTTCTCGCCATCTTTCTATTTTCTGTAGTGACGTCGAGATAAAATATGTGGGTTTTGATCTCGAATTGTCTTGGAATATCTTATCATTTTTGTAATTTCTCAAAATCTAGCATTATACCCAGCAGAAGTGTTGAAATAATTGACATTTTTGTCTTCACGTAGACAAGAATAGCTGTCATTTTTTCAGTATACAATACGAACAACATGAAATACTATGTGGTTTACCACAGTTTTTTAATTTTATTTGAAATGTTCCTTCATTAAAGACAAAATAACAGTAATGCTCTGAAGTATGTAGGTCTCGCTAGACAGTATATTTCAAAGATTTTTGTTCATTTACGAGAGCGAGTCGACTAGGATGAAGAATTGAAGAAACTAAGTTTTTATGTGTGTATTGTTCATTAGTTACATTTTACGACGTGTTTTTAATGATGCTACTTATCGCCACGGACAATTTATAATTAATATTATAAAAGTGCTCTCACTCGTTTTGAAGCAGAAGGGATTCGAACAGCTTAAACCGCACTAAACTCCTTGTTAATTCTGTTCGTGTCACAATTAGAAAATTAATATTCTGGATTGAGATGGCAGTACTGTTTTAGAACAAAAAATTTTGAAAACTAAGTGAAAATAGAAATAAGCGCCAAAGTGTTCTCTCATATTTTGCTGCTGTATCTAAATGTCGGCGATTGAAATGAAATAATTTAACGTGTGGAATATATATAGATATTATATATATATTTATATATATATATATATATATAATATATATATATCTTATATATATATATATATGTGTGTGTGTGTGTGTGTATGTGTGTGTGTGTATGTATGTATAATGTATATATGTATATATATATATATATATATATATATATATGTGTGTGTGTGTGTGTTCGGATGATACATTTCAGCGCCTCGTTAAAATGATTGATTTGACTAAAGTTTCATAAAAGAACAAAGAGAGACGAACGACACGTCAGGGAAGAGAGAGTCAACCAGCCGCAGCTCCGTCACGTCTTCCCACTTCCCTATCTTTATGACAACTGCCTTCACACCACGCTATCGCTGCATATAAGAGCATTATAAAGCCAGCTTTACTGCCAATAGTAAAAAACGCACCAAAAATACCAGACGAGAAGGACATCCCAATCTTGTTGGTTCTAAAGATAAGGATATTCGCTATTAATGCTCTCTAAGGCGGCTGTGGTTTCTATTTTAGTGTTTCTAGCCGATTATAAAAAGAAATCGTGGGTTTGATGGAAGTAATCTGTTTAATTCAACATTTTCCAAGAACTTACTGAGCTACAGTAAAATAAAGTTAAGTTAAGCTGAATAAACTGGCCATCACTGCTCATACAGCAACGGTACAGAACCTGTAAAATAATAACTTTGCGAGTGTATGTATATATATATATATATATCTATATATATATATATATTATATATATATATATATATATAAATGGTGTGTGCGTTTATGTTAGTATTTTATAGTGTAATATATTACATATACATACATTTATATATATATATATATATATTATATGATTAAGTCTGTTTATGTATGAATGTATGCATTTCTGTGTGTGTAGATATCGGGTATATGTGGGCCTATTTTTTATTCTCAGCCAAATGTTAGAAAATGGATTTCAGTCATTATGTATACAATAGAAACATTGGTTGTTCAAACCCGAGACTTAGGGAAGAAACCGGTAGAATTCGATGAAGTTGCAAATAAATACGACACAGAAACTTGGCCACACCACTTACTGTAACGTTTCTGCCTTGGATGGTAATTGCTATTATCATCGAGATAATGAACAAGAAGAGCGAGGAAAACTTCATTCCAACTTTGCCAGGATACTTCATATTCTCAGACCTCTTTTATCTTAATCCAATTAACTTGATTAATGATGGAAATTAAAACTTCACGGGGGGGCTTCAGTCTACATAACAAAAAAGTTCCAAATTAGATTGTTTAACAGCCGTGTAGCATCGAAAACATCTGCAAGAGTAGCCGAGAAGCTTGCTGAGGAAAACTAAGTTTTGCTGCAGTATTTAGTATATCTACTCGTCCTTTAAATTGATCTTAAATACATTTTCACACAGTATTTACGTCAGAAATACTTTTGAAGCCAGAAGAAATAAGAGGTCCTAGCCCAGAGTGGAATAACCTACAGACCCTTTTGAACTGTCCTGCTCATACACCTGTATCATGTTTCCAGTCAACGAGCAAGTTTGGTACATTGAAATTTCTCTTGATTAATATCGTTATCTAAATTTTGCATGCGTGAAAGGCCTTTTTGGTAGCTGATGTTTAAAACAAATACGTTCATAGACCACATAACATTGAATCCAATGCTAAAGAATTTAACTTAATATTGCACAAAGAATCTAACTTTTTTTGCCTTTAACCATGCCACAGTGAAGCATTTTCAATGTTCATCATTATCATCCTTTTAAGGATGGTTACTAATTCAGAGTTTTCTTCAGAACCGTCATTTATTATTGCCGGGAACAGGAAACGGCGCTGAATGTTACCCTTAAGGATTGTGACAGGCTGATCCATTCGGCTTCCGTCTGAATACATAATCAAGAAGACTGAATAATGCTTAAATTAGCCATGTCGACCGAAGTGAGCGATAGTAGCAAAGCAATCAAAATGAAATTTGAATTGCTCGTAATGAGAATTACCTTAAAACTTCTAATAACATATTACAGCTAGACAATTAGTTTAGCAACTTTAAGTTTTATTTTTGATAGATGATACGATCATAAATGCCTTTGAGCAACGATGTGGAGTTTCTTTTGCTTACGTATTGTTTACCATTCATATATACATCCTTTACTGACGGAAAGAAACTGATGATATATACATACATATATATATACACACACACACACATATATATATATATATGTGTGTGTGTGTGTGTGTGTGTGTGTGTGTGTGTGAGTGAGTGTTTGTGTGTATATATATACATTTATTGTGTGTGTACGTGTGTATCTATATATAACATACAAGGTAAAGGGCCTCGATCTTTACTCATATAAATACCGGCTACCGTTATTTACGACTGACCTAATCAATTCATTTTTACCCTAAATGGGTATAGCTACGTGTGGAGTAGCCCTACTACTGACGTGAAGGATGCCATATTCGTGATGCCTCTGAGCACGGATCAGAGCTCCTCAAGGAGGGAGCTCCAGCTAGCCTCTGTATAGAAGTAGGAGGACGTGACGACCTACTGAATAATTAAAAGCATTTTATGCTTATAAAAATGAGAGTACTAAGGTTATTGTGGCTTACCCTGAAATGTGATATTATAGTAAATAAGAAAATATGTGAAGACATTTCTATCTGCACTACACTGAACATTTTTACGTATCAACTTATATTCAGCAGAATGGCTGATTACCAGGTAGCCAGTGCGTACGTAACCTTTCAGATTTTTATTCGTATTTTACACTGATGTTATAATGAAACTTTCACGCAATCATACACATATGTGTTGTTCATGATTTAGCTACCACTCTACGGTGTTAAACCAGTCAGATTGCAAGTTGAGGTAAAAAACGAAATCTAAATCTCAATTTCGTTTAAATGGAAAACTTTTACATGAATGCAAATCATCTGCGGTCTGGACATTATAGGATAAAAAGACAGATTTAACACTTTTCGTTACGATACTTGTACAATTATTTCATCTATCTTTTGTAGGCGACAAAGAATCCAAATGCTCCCTATTACTGAAGCTGATGATAGAAAACAGTTCTTACTTTGACGGGACGTAGTTTCTGTATGTCGTGTCAGAAGAATGAGTTATTTCTAACATAATTAAAAAATTATTTGGAACTATAGCTCAACATATGTTTGTCCCTTCTTGGGGTAACCGCTATAGTAAAGAATACAAGGGTATTTATTTCCTATATTTTCAAACACAAACACAACATTCTGCCTTTTACCGCTTTGCCAACAGACTCTTTCATAGGCATACTGCTCATATATTCAACGACTCACGTAAAACTATAATCACACCTGAGTGATAGTAGATTGATAAGTACAAAAAACATGACTTGGATGCTAGTATGGTGGTTATCAAGTTATCTTAAATTTAAAAATTTTACAGGGTGAAAATGAAACTATTAGTCATGATGTTCAGGAGAATGACATTTACGAGTATTCATTCACGCAAACAGCTAATGTGGGCACAATCATTTTTAGTTTCAATATAATGATGAAGCACTTCATCTAATCACAAAAGAGCGTAAAGACTAAATGTTAAGAAATTCCATCGCTACTGCAGAGTTCCCGTTTTATCCTCTCTCTCTCTCTCTCTCTCTCTCTCTCTCTCTCTCTCTCTCTCTCTCTCTCGAATAGAATGATTAAGCACTGTACATTTACTCAGTAAATATTTACATTAATAGTTCTTTGTATCCAGCATTTTTGACGGACTGCGTAGCTTAAGGAAAATCACTCCCCTGTTGTAGAATCATTACCATAAACATTAACATCTCTCTCTCTCTCTCTCTCTCTCTCTCTCTCTCTCTCTCTCTCTCTCTCTCTCTCTCTCTCTTTGTTTCATAACGGCGATATACAAGGCAAGCATAAAAGGGTAGAAAGCTATAAAAAGATTCTGATTTGGGCTGTGTTCGCTGCATTTTCTACCTGTGCATGAAAGAGGAGGGAAGGAAAAAATATGGAAAAATAAAATCTCACTCCCTGCGTTTACAGACAAAGGGGAAAAAGGAAGGGAAATGAACCGGCCTCTTTTGTAAGTAGTTGTTTTTGAGGGACAACAATGCAACAACACCAGCAAAAAAAAAAAAAGAAAAAAAAACTCATAAAAGTAAATGTTCTGCTCGACTTACCCTGACTAACTGTAGCAGTTCAATTGATTTAAAGGCAATTGTAACGAAATTTACCAACCACACGGCCGCCTCTATAAAAATAAATAAATAAGTAAAACACAAAAATAGTCACTTCAGCGCTCTTATTCGTTAATATTTCCTATTTTACACCAGATACGAGAATGTTCATAAGTAAATATCATCAATACCCCTTCAGACACTGTATAAGTCACTATATATGTATTCTGCGGTTTAAAAAAATATATATGAAATATTTCTGTGCTTCTCCTGCTGAAAGAAATGTGATATTTCCAGTCTGTGATTCCCAGTGGGGAGAAGGACTTCCACACTGAGGAAATGAAAGGAATGATGTGCTTTGAGCATTTTGTCGTTTCGTAATTACGTGACACACACAATGGTAAGGAAGGCGTGGGAAGTAACTTATTCAAGTATTTCTCTCTCTCTCTCTCTCTCTCTCTCTCTCTCTCTCTCTCTCTCTCTCTCTCTCTTTCTTTGAGAGGTAAGATTTCAACATGTCAATTCATTTTTCCTAATTCTGCCTCTCCAGTTTCAATTATAAACTTTCCCGTCTTCCCCGTCTTGTCACTCCATAAACTGAATCTATTTCGAAGTTAACCATATTTCATTTCACAAAATCGCCCTCCATTTTACACCACATCTCAGCCTATCATAGTTTTTACAATTTATTCAGTCAAGACCCGTTATCTTTGCATCGTTAGTTCACACACACTAGTATTTTCTCAAGCTATATAACTAGATCACATTAGGAAGTCTACTGCAGTATGACTAAATATTTCAAATTAGTCTTTGTCAGGTTTAATTGAACTTGGTTTTATAATATTATGTTTTGTTGAAACATGGTTTTTCTTGAGGAATAAATGGTTACTTGCGTTACATTTTTATTAAGACTACATAAACATAGTGAGTATAGTTTTCATTACAGAGCTTTTATGAAAGCTGAGAAATGTAGATTTGATGTTGCTATGCAAGCTTATCCTATGAAGTAATTTTGTTTCCAGTTGCTTGGGTCGGCTTTCTTTGAAATCTGCTAAAATACTGATGACAATTTTCAGGTTAATGATGTTATCTAGATAATGAAAGATGAACGCCATAAAAATATATATTCTGATTTCAAGGTTTGAAAGCATTATCTTGCTCTTCCGAAGCAGGATAATGCTATTGATGAAAAAAGAACTAATTTATGTTTATTATCTAAGGGCCTTATACAGAACATTTCCTTTTTGTGTATTACATCTTTGTGTATTACGACAACAGAATAAATGTTATATTATAAGATATCTTAACAGTGTCCGAAATGTACTCCAGGGATATAGAATGCTTTCCATTATTACTCATCAATTAGATGCCCAGATATAAAGGAGCTAGAAATGTGTATATCTATGTTGTCATTATATTCCAAAATTTCTTTTGGCTATGAACCAAAGTTAATTCTGATTCTGTGAAGAGTAATTAAATTTCTTTATTCCTAATGTGTGCCACTGGAAAAATACTATGTCAGTTAACCATTTTACTAAATATTAACAACAATTACTGTCCACAAAAGCATCCTAGTCTAAAGCTATAGTTTTTTTATAATCGATTTTTCTTTTATAGAAAGTTTTCCGTCAGTATGTAACTTGAAATATAATTAATCTCTCTTTTGTAAGAAATAGAAGTAAGACAAAAGCTAGGATTATTATGCATAAAGGTCCGTAGAGATTATATGCGATTAAGTTTTAATCAGTGAGGCTTTATCATTTCTATTCAGGAAATTAGACAAGCAGATAAGATAGAACGGTATACGGAAAAGACCACTATTCATATTTCTTTTATATATATCTATTACTGAAGGCCCATAGGATCGGCAGGGCACAAGTTTTTGATTGCTGATACTTAGAAAGATATTCCTCTCTTGAGCCCACTGTCAAATCATGAAGAATCAAAGAGACTCAAATTTGAAAAAATACCTTATTTATAACTATAACTTACGAGCCTTGGTAATATTTATTCCGTTTGCCCTTTAACGGAAGCTGAAGTCTAATATCTGTAATTGTGCACACTTTGGTGAGTAAGCATAATGACCTGAAGCAGGGTAAACTTGTTTTCATAAGGATGGCAACTTCTTATATTCATCATTTGGATTCCGGAGGAGTAGTACTGTAGGCGTGACTTAAGGTTCTTTGCAGCGTGCCTTCGACCCCTAGCTGCGACCACTTTCGTTCCTCTTACTGTACCTCCTTTGATATCTCTTTCTTCGTCTTGCTTTCCACCCTCTCCTGGCATTTGATACTTAGTGAAACTGCGAGGATTTCCCCCTTTTACACCTTTCAAGCCTTTCATTATCAATTTCCATTTCAGCGCTAAATGACCCCATGGGTCCCAGTGCTTGTCTTTTGGCCTAAATTCTATATTCAACGCTATATTCAACTCAAAAACTAGAGCAGGTTGGTATTTAAGTAGCAATCGTCGATATTTCTCTATGTTCATGCCTGGGCCATCAAGAAGCGTATATTCAGTATGCAGCAGAAGACAAAATTGAAATGGGCAAGAGAGTAAGGTCTCTATGTTACAGAGTTTTTGTGAACGAGATCAGTATTGTAACGACGCACGTTCGAGGTTAACTTCGCCTACTGCAGGATGAACATATTCATCTTGACGGACTACGCATTTTTATCCAGAAACAACAATGATTGTCAATTGAGATATCAACCTGCTCTGATTGTTACTGCTTAATTATCCAGTACTGGCTAACACTCTCCAATTCATAACTTTTAATTTGGATTCATATTAATTATTCCTGCGCAATAATTAATATGAAACTCGTTAAAACAGAAACATGTATATGCGTTTCTGCCGTTAGAAATGGTAGGAATACATATTGAGGTCTACACACAGAAGAGGTGAATGTCGGAGAAAGTACAGTTATCACATCACAATGCATATTCACAGAGAGAGAGAGAGAGAGAGAGAGAGAGGAGAGAGAGAGAGATGGGGATGGGGAGGTGTTGTCCTGGAAAGTGGGGGTGGGAAGATGGTGTTGTCCTGGATAGTTGGGGTGGTCAGAAGGGGATGGGTGCCAGCGACCGTTAGGGGATGGAAGTGCCATTACCTGAGAGAGACACACAATAGGGACCCGACTACATGATGGATCTCCTAAGTGGTGACGTCACGCTCGAGTAGCCTCAGGCTAAAAGAGATTAAAGATGCTGATTCTTATCTCGCTCTCGGCTTCATCTTCTACGTGATGCCATCTCGTCACGGAGGAGAGATGATAATATGCTAATGGAGTCAAGAGAAAAAGTTCAAACTCGCTAAAAAAAAATCCTAAGAGGACATCTCATATAACTTTTCTAGCTTTTTTCTCTTTATTTCGTTTTCATCTTAACTCGTTTCATCAACAGAAAAAAGTTAAAGAAAGACAGGAACATCTCATAAACGATTTTAGATGTTTTCTTTATTATAGATCTTCAAGTCAAGATGGTATAGTTTCAACATTAATCAAAGATTATTTGAGTTAACTTTATATCATTCCCGAATATCAAAATGAGAGTCAAACTCAATAGACACAAACACACACACATATATATATGTGTGTGTGTGTGTTACGGCCTCTGAGAGAGGTCCGCTTCAGGTTCGATATGAAATAAATAAAAAAAAAAATTTCAACACCAACAGTTGAAACTGGGGATACGAATATAGAAAGAAACACTAACACAACAAAGGTTTATTTGCAAGCTTACTAACATAGGTAAATGCAGAATGGTATCTCCTATTTGCATAAAAAGATAGAATCTTTCACTGCATGAACTGGGGGAACAGTGAGGTAATTCAAATACTTGCTGCTTAGTTTAGCGACTCGAAGCGATTTCACAAAAGGAAAACGGTGATTGCAGACGTCCTCTTGACTCCGTATTGCATAAAATAGTCTACTCTTGATACTTGAAAGGCAGGAACTCCCCAAAACCTCTAGCAGGACCTTTTCTTCTCTGAAGTCTGCTCAACGTCGAGATAACTCGGTCGTCCACTCCTGAAGACGACTAGACCAGTATCCAACCAACTCTCGAGCAACTTTTCTTCTGATCCTTCGTCGGTTCCTTTTTTCTTTTATCTCTCTCGGATGATCTCTGCTGCTGCTGATCTCTCACTGATAATCTGATCTGTGGCTCTTACTGAGGATATCTCTCTGTGACTAACTGGTGATCTCTCTTTTACAATCTCTACTTTCTCTCTCTACGACCGTCATATTTATATGGCACTCTGGGGGCGGAGCCTACAGCGAATGTCACAGGCTCCCAAGATTACTAGAACTTCTTGGAAGACTCTCGAAGGAATATTGCATCATATTTCGCTGCGTTCCTCCCAACACTTTGGCGGGTGTTGCGCTCCACAACACGCCCGACGATTCCAGAACAACTGCGAAAACAGGCGCCTCCAACACAGGCGCAAAAGCCTCCTTGCTGCCGAACTTCTCGAAAGTGCATTTTCCTTTCCTTTAACTTCCTTTGCTATAAAGCAATTACCATCACACGCCCCCCCAAAAGAGAAAAAGAATGAAATCAACTGATTTTATTATTTTTTTTTTTTTAAAGAGAAGCAAGAATTAAACAGCGGGGAACAATTCTGCATAAAGCTTTAATACTTCTCCATTGACTCAACCACTCGTGCCAAAACAGAAAACGGTCATTAGGCTACTATACTGAGAAAAATCTCTAGAGGCTACTAACTATAACATTACCCTTCTCTCTTACTTTTTCCGTTTTCTGAACTCTGATTAAAACTTTGAAGTACTAAGACACCTCTTGCGTCTTTCTCAAAACTAATTTCTCTTCCTGGGACACAATTACCAAGGGCACGGCCGGCAGCCAAGGTACAGGGCGTTCTTTATAATTCTGAAGCAAATTTACATTCATTGCCTTAGCTCTACTCTTACCCACATTAATTCTATAATGTATATTTCCCCTCTTCTCTAAAATTGAAAAAGGACCTTCGAACTTATAAGGTAAAAAGGGACTTTCTCTCGAGACTAGTACTAAAACTTCATCTCTTACACACAAACTTCTCTTGTTTGCTCTAAGATCATGTTTTCCTTCAGTCCCCCCTCGACTTCCATTCGGGCTTCCGTTCTCCTCCGCTAGTTGCCAAACATCTCTTAAATTGTTTTTATAATACTCAAGATTAGTTATGCAATCATCTCTAGCCTTACTTCTAGGCAAAGGCCCGAACATATTTATAAATACATTCTCAAAAGATTCGCCTAGTGAAAGAATATTACACAACGGAGCTCTGGGGATTACTTGATTCAGTTTCCCGGCAATTTGATACTCATGACAGCTTAAAACATATCTCTTTACATCATTTTTCATTTTAGGCCAAAAGTACGCCCACCTAATAGACCTGAAAGTTTTATTTACTCCCAAATGTCCTTGCTCATTGTGTGCTAACTTCAAAATTAGCTCACGCAGCTTCCTAGGAACCACTAATTGTTCGGTGATTTCTCCTTTACTACCTGACTTCGGTCAAACATAACGACAAAAAACTTCGTCCTTCAAACAAAAAGTTTCCTTACACACATCATCGAGATAATCATCCAGCTCACATTCAAAAATTCGGGTTAGTGTCTCATCCTCTCTCTGTAACTTGACTAGCTCATCCTTATCCAAAACGTTAGAGCCTAATTCATCACCGTAACTAGGACTAGATACTGGTACATTTACTACGTTACTATCGGCAGCTACGCCTTCCGTTTGGCTATCACTGTCAACATTGATAGAGTCCGGTCTCTCAGCCACACTCATGCCAAGATCAACCTAACCTCGCCACCTCTATCACACTCGTTCGAATCCACGAACTTACTCACATTTGAATTCACGAACTTACTCTCGTTCGAATCCACGAACTTACTCACGTTCGAATCCACGAACTCACACTTGTTCGAATCCACGAACTTACTCTCGTTCGAATCCACGAACTCACTCTCGTTCAAATCCACGAACAAAAATTATGATCGTAGTCTATGTCTGTATCTAAACCCGACCTAGTTACTATCATTTCAGGCACCGGAATACTCCTCACAACAGGATTCACATTCTTGGATAAAGCTAAGTCATTACCGACAATAATGTCGACGCCTTCGACAGGCAAACTGTCCACAATTGCAAGTTTCACTTCTCCTGACACTACCTGACTTTCTAAATTCAACTTCAACAAAGGACAAAGAACACAAGTGTTAGGAAATCCACCTAACATGACTTTCTCTTCCATATTGATTTCTGCCCTGTTCAGCACACACTCTCTCCTAATCAGTGAGACAGCAGCTCCTGTGTCTCGAAGCAAGACTACTTCTCTCGAATCTACTCCTCCAAGAGAGGAAACTACGCCTTCTGACAGAAATTCACCAAAAATTTTCCTAGTTTCTCTCATCACATCATTCCTACTTGACGAAAGGTTAACTAGAGATACTGGTTTCTTACCCTCCTTCCTTTCTACTGCACAATTTCTCGCTAAATGCCCTTTCCCATTACATCGGAAAGAAGTTAATTCTGAGCCACTAGATGCCACCTTACTATTACAAACCTTAGACGTATGACCAGGTTTTCCGCATGTATAACAGGAATAGTCACTTTTACTCACATTGCTATTACTAGGACTGAAACCTTTACTGTTTTGTACTCTACCAGACGAAGGATCATTTCGTTTCTTACTAACACTCAAATTATGAGTTAGACTATATTCATCAGCTAGCCTAGTTGCTCCTGCAAAAGATACTTCTCGCCTATCCTCTATATAAAGTTTAATCTCAGGGGATACGTTATCTTTGAAGTTTTCTAACAACACTAAGTTCTTCAAACTATCAAAATCATCAACTTTAGCAGAAGTTAACCAATCAAAAAACAGCCTATCTAACTTCTTACCGTATTCTACTTACGTAATATTTTCATCCTTTCTCAAATTTCTAAATTTCTTACGGTATGCCTCCAGTACTAGCCTATACACGCTAAGAACAGTTTCTTTCACGACATCGTAGTTATCACATTCCTCCTTAGACATGAAACTATACACAGTAAGTGCCCTACCACTCAAAACTGACTGCAAATATAAAGTCCACGTTTCTTTAGGAGAACCTACTCGTTCCATTAACTTCTCAAAACACCAGAAATATGTCATAACATCTTCCTCATCAAACTTTGGTACTAATTTTAGCACTTCACTCATACCTAACGTATCAGCTTCGTTTTTGTTCTTGCCTGTCCAACTGTTACGAGTGCTTTGTCTTAACCGCGCAATTTCCAACTCATGCATACGCTCTTTCTCTCTCTCTTCCTGCTCATGCATACGTACTTTTTCTCTTTCTTCCTGCTGCATTACCAACATTGCTCTCTCTTGCTGCATTTTCATTACTTCTCTCTCAAACGCTCTTTCATCTCTCTCATACTTTTCTCTTTCTTTCTTCTCAACATACTCATGGAGATCATTCCCCTCTAGACTTAGTAGCTTACCCGACTCAATAAACTCTTTCATCATCTGACTCATCCTGGTTCTTTCTATATTTTCCCTGTTTCAATCTGTTAAAGTGTTGATAGCCTAAGCAAGGTCGTCACAATCTTATGGCCTCTGAGAGAGGTCCACTTCAGGTTTGATATGAAATAAATAAAAAAAATATTTCAACACCAACAGTTGAAACTGGGGATACGAATATAGAAAGAAACACTAACACAACAAAGGTTTATTTGCAAGCTTACTAACATAGGTAAATGCAGGATGGTATCTCCTATTAACATAAAAAGATAGAATCTTTCACTGCATGAACTGGGGGAACAGTGAGGTAATTCAAATACTTGCTGCTTAGTTTAGCGACTCGAAGCGATAGCTTCACAAAAGGAAAACGGTGATTGCAGACGTCCTCTTGACTCCGTATTGCATAAAATAGTCTACTCTTGATACTTGAAAGGCATGGAACCCCCCTCCAAACCCACTCTAGCAGGACCTTTTCTTCTCTGAAGTCTGCTCAACGTCGAGATAACTCGGTCGTCCACTCCTGAAGACAACTAGACCAGTATCCAACCAACTCTCGAGCAACTTTTCTTCTGATCCTTCGTCGGTTCCTTTTTTCTTTTATCTCTCTCGGATGATCTCTGCTGCTGCTGATCTCTCACTGATAATCTGATCTGTGGCTCTTACTGAGGATATCTCTCTGTGACTAACTGGTGATCTCTCTTTTACGATCTCTGCTTTCTCCCTCTACGGGCTGCTCTGCGAGCAAGAGCCCGTGCTGGCACAAGGCCAGCTTAATCTTAAACAACAACATCCCTCTACGACTGTCGTATTTATACGGCACTCTGGGGGCAGAACCTACGGCTAACATCACAGGCTCCCAAGATTACTAGAACTTCTTGGAAGACTCTGGAAGGAATATTGCATCATATTTCGCTGCGTTCCTCCCAACACTTTGGCGCGTGTTGTGCTCTACAACACGCCCAATGATTCCAGAACAACCGCGAAAACAGACGCCTCCAACACGGGCGCGAAAGCCTCCTTGCTGCCAAACTTCTCGAAAATGCGTTTTCCTTTCCTTTAACTTCCTTTGCTATGAAGCAATTACCATCACAGTATGTGCTTGTGCGTGTCAGTGCATATGTGTGT
This sequence comes from Macrobrachium nipponense, assembly GCF_015104395.2. Lineage (NCBI taxonomy): Eukaryota > Metazoa > Arthropoda > Malacostraca > Decapoda > Palaemonidae > Macrobrachium > Macrobrachium nipponense. Next base: position 32,839,646 of record NC_087213.1, read on the forward strand.
CTGTAATAAGGATGCGAAGCCAGAAACCTATTCTCATATATATATATATATATATATATATATATATATATATATATATATATATATAATATATTAACGAGAAAATGTCTTTGTTTGTTTATTTGTCTGTTTGTATGAATGCTATACAAATCCCAAATTCTTGACCAATTTTGATGAGATTTTAAATAAAAGTCTATATCAAACCTGGAAAGGTCATGGTGCAAACAGAATTAATATTGGACCATTGGTTGGGTAAAGGGGGTGTACAGAAATGGGTTGAAATGTAAAACTTAATGAAAACAATGGACAGCGTCTAATGCATAGTTTTCGAGTTCACTGAAATGACTAGTGACAATCCTGATCCTCTTCAAGTCCAAGTTCATCCCTGATAGGAAGGGAGTTTGGGAAGGGTGTGACATGTAAAAATAAACGAAAACGAAATATATCTAGTGCTTAATATATATAAGATTGGTGAGATGAATAGTGACACTACTGAAGCCCTTTAAGTCCAAGTTCAGCCCCAGTGAAAAGGCGGGAGAGGGGGAGCAGTTGAAAAGGGGTAGGAAGGTGGTTACATTTAAAAATAAAAAATAAAACTACAGATATTAGAGTGTAATCCATAGCTTTTGAGGTCGCTGGGAAGAATAAGGACACTCCCGATACCCTTCAAGTCTAAGTTCAGCCTCAGTACGAATGACGGGCGTGAAGTGGTGATATGTAAAATCTCAAAAATGCTGGGCGAAATAACTAAAATAACTCTATCAAACAGGAATGTGTGTGTGTATGTGTATGAGACAATATATCATATATATATATATATATATATATATATATATATATATATATATATATATATATATATATATGTATATATATATATATATATATGTATGTATAGTATATTTATATATATATATATTATATATATATATATATATATATATATATATATATATATATATCTGTATATATATACATACATATATATATATATATATATATATATATATATATATATATATATATATATATATATATATATATATATATATAACTATATATAATATATATATATATATATATATATATACATATATATATATATATATATATATATATATATATATATATATATGTGTGTGTGTGTGTGTGTGTGTATCTATCTATCAATATATATATATATATATATATATATATATATATATATATATATATATATATATATATATATATATATATATATATGTATATATATATATATATATATATATATATATATTATCTTATATATATATATATATAATATATATATATATATATAGATATATATATATATTATATATATATATATATATATATATATATATGATATATATATATATGTATATATATATATATTATATATTTATATATATATATATATATATATATATATATATATATATATCTATCATATGTATATTATATATATATATATTATATATATATATATATATATATATATATATATATATATATATATATATATATATATATATATATCTATATATATACTCCGTTGAGAGACACACAAACGCAGAGTTATTTTGTTACCTTCTTCAGTGTTACTGGATTCATTCTCATTTTTCTTCTGACGCTGCACTTTTCCTTCCATGTGCTATCAGGGGTATGGTTAAACTACAATAATAAATCCATATTTTTTATCAGAATTTATGTGAATTTTGATAATAACATATTATAGTTATTAGTATAATTGTTTATAACCTCAATAAAATCAACACTGAAAACCTACAGGGACATGTCTTTCATTAGTTGTTGTTTTTTCCGTTATTGATGCGAAATCATACTACTAGATTCTGATCTGATTGAGGAAAGAGAGAGAGAGAGAGAGAGAGAGAGAGGAGAGAGAGAGAATCTTCCCCACCCGCGCATGCGTAGATCTGTAGGAAAAAATAACGACCATGAATGTCTCTACGGAATCTATAAACCCGGCCAATTCGTACCGCTGGCGATGACGTAAAAATGCATCAAACAAAATATTTCCCTTCGTGGGGGAAAGTAAGGCAATCGGTTATTTATTGTTTTGAACAAATACACGTTGATAAAAGATAGATATAAATATATATCATTCTAGCATACAACTATAAACAACCATGTTACTTTATATGATTACACCAGCAAGAAATACGAATAGACGGGTCGTTATAGTTGCCAGGTGTCACTGTGATCGTGAATACACAGCCAAAGGATGTCGATTCCTGTGGTGGTGATTAATGAATGGGTGTGATGGGAAAGAGTGAAAAAGAGAGACTGAGAGGGAGAGGAAGCGAGAGAGAGAAGAGGAGGTGTAAGGGAAGAGAAAAACGGAGAGAGAAAGAGAATTTTTTTTAACCTGATTCTGAGTTTTCTTGGGTAGCACCGGATGGTTCGAAACTTTGAATTAACTGAGTCTCAGATACACTCGTCTCCGAATGAGACATTACCTTTGTTTGATATCCATCTAACCACCATTAATTAAATGTTGACAAAGGGATTCTGAAGACATCATCTGTACACCTTAAGAGTTATATCTTTCAGTTTGAACTTTAGACATCGGAAACATCAGAGAGGGACAGAGAGATAGAAAGGTAAATAGATGAAATATTTGGAGTGACACTTTTTTTTTACTGAAGCTTCAGACATTAATGGCTACCTTTCGTCGATTTTAAAGGACTATTGGTGGATCAGGTGAATCAAATGCTGATCCTGAATACTTTACACTACTAGATTTGGTTCAATGATCATAATGTATATATATATATATATATCTATTATATATATATATATATATATATTATATATATATATATATATATGTATATACTTTACACGACAAAACAATCCAAAGGAGATGAAGGAAAAACTTTTCTGAGTCTTTCAGTTTTCAATAGGACAGTGCTAGGTTGGTCAGTTAAATTTAATATTATTATATCTATAAAATATATCTAAATATATTAATCTATATATACTAATATATCTGTATTATTATATAATAGTATATATGTAAATATACATTTATACACACATACATATATAAATATATAAATTTTATATATATACTACTGCTTTCTATAATTAAAAATTTTTATATTTTTCTTAAAAGGCCATTAAAAGACATAGAAATTTTAATATGTACTATAATCACGTTTTCTAAACTGAAAAAATCTTTTGATGATAAATCAGCAGATAAAATCTTTCACGTGTTGAATGATGGAAAATCAGACAACATTTCGTTTTTTAATCCGATTGATAGGTATTGTGACTTAAAATATTCATTATGTTGAATGTTCATGATAAACTGAAAATTACAGTTAACTAGGAAATGTTATTTTCCTTGCATGTAATTGTCCTTTATAAATGAATTATTTTATTTTTTTTAGTTTTGCAAACTCATTGAAAGGTAATGAGTCTTTTCCGTGAAGCTGATTCTAAAAATTCAGTGTTTTCTGGTGTTGTGAATGCACGCTGCTAAATACAATCTGTTTGTAAAATGCATTTTGCCAACGTTTATGTTCTTTACAATTTCGATGTCAACAATTTTAAAATGTAAATGCATGAAAGCAGTAAGTAGAATTTAGTCTTTGTAATGCTGACTAGAAAAATATGACTGGAAATAAAAAAAATGCTAGATTGTAATACCTGTGGTATGGTGGTGGGAGTACATAAAGCATATATTAAGTACATTTCATAGAATATATAAGCCACTGGCTATGAGAAAGTGTATTCAGAGTTTGGCAATATTCACAAAATCATTAGATAACAAGTTATGTGTTAAAAATAATTACTGTTCATAATTCGTAAGTTTTTAGAATGTAGCTCTTTAGTAAATATGAGTGCCTTCGTAATTTGGGGCAAGAAAATAGAATTATATATGCACTACTATTTGCTATATAAAAGCTAATATAAACGTGAAGGTACATACTACATGGGTTACGGGAGTACCTTAGACATAAAGTCTATCAATTCAAAATGGCATTTTTTCTTATTACGAAATTAAACAACAGAATGCAATTTTTGTAGCAAGAATAATTGGAACTTTATCTTATCTTGATCTAAAAATCTGTTTACTATTAAATATAATTTCCTTTGCAAATGTCATGCAAACAGAAAGAAAATTTTCAAGCATGCAAGAACTTAAAAGATCATTTAGGTGAAAATATTTCTTATTCTAAACTTTATTTCTTTAATACCAATATTCCTACTTCATTATTATTCTCATGTATCCAATTAATACCGATACAGAGTACGTAAGAGACTTAATCTTACATTGTACTTTATAAAAGAAGTATTTTCTGACTCACATAATTTCTGTTGTAATGTATCCATAAACGGAACAAAATCAAAATTAATATACCGAGCTATCTGAACTGTTTTTGGAATAACTGGAGGAAGAGTCATTGCATATTTTGCATGAAGATTATTATACTTTGTTGGCCGAGAACGGAAACAGAATTTTAGTCCAAAGCAGCGCATTTCCATTTTGTAATGTCTGATGGAAATATTCCCAGACAAATAAAAGAATATTCAGAATGACTGTGACATATAGAGTTTGTTAAGCGGAAAAAGAAACAAACTGCCTATCTATCTTCCCGTCTAGTAAAAACGTCCAGAGAGGAGAGGCACTTCGTTCACAATCCATTTCGGAGGAAGGGGAGAAAAAAGGAGCAAAAGTGAAAATGAAAGAATAATTGCCTTCAACGTGGGGTTTCTTTTCAGTCTCCCGGAAAATTTTATACAAATTCCATTGAAGCTAGATGCCATTTTGAAAGACTGTCATGAAACTTCAGCATTTGCGTATACAAATACCCATATAGTAAGCTGACATACACACACACACACACACACACACACACACAAATACACAGACAGACTTTTTGGAGGCAGAATTTTTCCATAATACGATCGAAGCTCCAGGCGTCAAAAGATTCAAAACCATTTTAGTGATAGAAATAACGATGGAGTGATGGGGAAATGTCAGCTGACTGACGCCTCGAATAACGAGTCTTGATCTGAAAATTGATAGTCGACACGACGAAGCTTACAAAGCTTCCGGTAAGCACTGAGCAGCTGAACAAACAGGGATAATGAAAGCATTTCGCTTAACTACTTTTTCCTTCCGGGTTTCATCGTTTTTCAACGAATACCAAATTGAATGTCAACTTTTTTCCCTAAAATAATGGTTGCGTCGTCTCGTCAAACACAGTAGATTATTCCTGGCTTTATTTTTAATAACGTCACAGGTTTAAAATAGTTATTCTGTTCATTTGTGCTGGTCTTATATATATACATACATATATATATATATATATATATGTATATATATATAATATATATATATATATATATATATATATATATATATATATATATATATGAATAACTTGATCACGAAGTATATAAAACGTGATGCTATGTATAAATAAAGGTTTTTGCCACGAAGGAAAAAGAAATGAAAAGCGAGATAGTCAAGCACTTTCGGTCTAGTTCGACCCTTTACTCAGGCACAACTGATCTTACAAAGGAAAAACCTAGTCAAGGTAGGCTTAATATCCAAACTGACACTACAAGATTAGCAAGAAGGTCGATTTCACTCTACAGAAACGAGGAAACGCCTGAGGGCAGCCACACCTTGGAGGATACACACGCGGTCAACAGACGATTCATCCAGGAAACAATACATTTTGAAAAAAAAAAAAAAAAAAAAAAGCAGGCATATACGTACAACTTATTATCATGAAATTTACAAAAATGTTCCCCAAAAAATTATTAATGAAAAGACGAGAAAAAAAATATATATAAATATATCGAGCAAGAGAGAGAGGGAGAGAGAATATCGAGCAAGAGAGAGAGAGAGAGAGAGAGAGAGAGAGAGATAATAACAATAACTATCTACATGTGGGACTAATTTATTTTAGTAGTTTCATTTATTTTTAAGGGCCTTCATAAACATTTTACAAATATACGGGGATCCAAATGGGTACATTCCCGGACTAAGATTTAGGTTGTTTTTATTAGTGATTTGTATAATTGCTGATTCCAGTGAATTTCTTGAAACACAATATTAGATCTAGCTATTACAGAGGTATCACTCCAATTAATACAATGAGATTTTTCACTCAGATGGATAAACAGTGCATTTGAAGTCTGGGCTGTTCTAACTGAAGACATATGCTGATTAATACGTACACATAAATTTTTACTTGACTGACCAACGTAAAACGATGGGCAATCCTTACAAGGAATTTTGTAAATGAAGTTGTTATTTGTTATTGGACTATTCTTAATTAGCATATCTTTAATGGTATTGTTATAAGAGAACACTACATTAACATTAAACGATTTAAATATTTATTTTATGGTTTCAAATCCACGAAAGTAAGGTAAGCTAAGTACATTTTTAGGCATTTCTTTTTCATTACTAGCAACACTATAAAAGTTTTTGTGAGCTTTTTGATAACATAAATCAATTAAATGAGGTGGGTAGCACAGATCGTTTCCTATCTTTTTTATGTATTCTATTTCTTGGTCAAGATATTGTGGACTCGTGAATACGCAAAGCGCATAGGAACAATAGAAGAAAAATTGAAATTTTAATATTAAGATGGTGGCCAGAATAAAAATGTACATATGTTAAATTATTTGTTGGTTTTCTATTAAAATACTGAATTTACATTGGAAAGATTCTCTTATGTATTAATTACATTCTAGGAAAGGGATGACATGTTATTTTCAATTTCAACAGTGAATTTTATGGATGGCACTAAATTATTCCATTTAGACAATAAATCATTTGCATCGATACCAACAGGTAAGACTACTAAGATGTCATCTACATATCTGTAACATTTTAAGGGGACAAGTGTGATATTCGGGAGGTATTGTCTTCCAAAAAATTCCATATATAAGTTTGAAAGAAGAGGTGATAAAGGGTTACCCATGGCCATACCAAATATTTGTTGGTAACATTCCAGAGACTAGACAAGGAGTTTCCAAATTTAACTTCAGACGCTAGAAGACAGGGCTAGATCAATATATATTGGTAAACTAATCATCAAGTCAGTTATGTTAATACTGAGAAATAATAATAATAATAATAATAATAATAATAATAATAATAATAATAATAATAATAATAATTAATAATTCCACAATGCTTAATTAATCATATACCTCATAACAGAAAGGCGTCAAAATTCTAGAAATACTTCAAAATACATTTCAAGCACGTAATGCATCAAATCAATAGCATTACATAATGTTCCAGG
>NC_087213.1:32853090-32865590 GCF_015104395.2 Macrobrachium nipponense
TAACTGTTTGCAGAATTTACGTGGCGTAAGAGGGCTGAGAGTGCAAGAAGTAAGGGATAAGTAAAAATAGGTTGGACAGAAATGTCCGAAGGAATAAAAAGATGGATATAAAAGTACAGATGTAGTTTAGCTATATACAGAATATGGAAAAGTAACCATGTCGTTTTTCATTGGCCTGAGGAGAGAGATGAAGGGAGTGCAGAAAGTGATAGAAAAATGATTAATGATCATGAACGAAATGTAAAAAGGCATAAAAAGCGCAAGGTAATATTAAGGTGTAACTTGGGGTCCCGGCAAGGTACTGTATCTTCATTCTACAAAACCTTTGCCAAACCAATGGTGCGATGAAATTAGCCGAGGCAGGATTGCACATAGATTGTCGTTCCGAACCCAATGGACGATGCATCCTGCACTGAAGCGCAAAAAAATGTATTGCCATTTGGTTACTTCATAAGACAATGGTATGATAAGATGGCGATGGGCGAAAATACCAATAGACTATCATCCAGTCTCTTGGCTGTTGGTGATGGTGGAAGTTATACAAAGAAATGAAATACATACAAGAATATGCATTGTGTTTTATTAAGCATGATTTATATTGTTCCTCCCTTTCCCTTTGCAAAGAGACGCATTTCTGCTATTCCTGTTTATCAATTTTGGGTTTTTTATTCGAAAAGTTAGAACAACAGAAACAAGTAAAAATATGCCAAGGTTTCTTCGGCGCAAAAGTTTTCTGCACAGCGTTTAATCTGTATGAAACTCTCAGAAACGGACCGTAAAACTTTCAGCCGCAGCCCATGAAACTTTAAGACACGGCCCATTGGTGACCTGTGTTGTTGGCCCTACAGCTGTGCCAGACGCACGATCATGGCTAATTTAAACCTTACATAGAGTAAAAACTACTGAGGCTAGAGGGCTGCAACTTGACATGTTTGATGACTGGAGAGGGAATGATCAACATACCCATTTGCAGCCCTCTAGCCTCTGTAGTCTTTAGTCTGAGTGCGGACAGACAAATGGCCATCTCAATAGTTTCCTTTTCCAGAAAACTAAAAATTATGAAATAATAGTATATTTATGTATATAATTATATACATATATATGTATTTACATATATTTACAGTATATGTATTTATAAAATTACAACGGAGAATGGTCTATGTTGTTATAGATTTAGCTGGTCTCAGGCCAGCACGTGCATTTGGGTGTTGGGGCAGGTTGTATAATTCGTCTATGATGGGCTACTCAGAGGAATACTAAATTCTTTATCATCATTTTTGTGAACAAGCTATGGTTATTTTATTTTGTATTTCTGAAAGTAAAGTAGGTTTTCAAACATAAATGAATTTCCCCTATAGTAATGTGTTGGAATCCTCCTCCAAAAAGTACTACCATTTCAAAGGTAAATATGCAAAAACTACGTATCTGATATTTAATTTACCTCACCTTAAGAGTAACTTGCGCAAGAGCCAATATAATTTTGAGGAACTTCATCAGTTGTAATAAAAAACTAAAACAAACCGCGTTCGAGGAAGTATTAATGGAGAGGATTGAAAACTCATGCAGAAAATTGTAGGTATGAGCAATGAATGAAAACATGAAACTACTGCATACGATTCCTGTCGTGTTGCTGCAAATAGAATAATGTTGTTGATTCGGAGTAGTTTACCATAAATGGACTTGGAATAAAAACGCCCGTTTATCTGGTAATGGACTGACGATGAAAAGATAAAGCCCTGACATTCGAAACCCTTATTATCTATGGTATGCTAGAGGATAAAAGTTCATCTGCCAGCAAAAATGTTAAGTAGTCCTTACTACATTTATTACCTTACGTTGAAATGAAATTTATTTCTAAACAGGTTAGGGTTAACACCTTGCCACTAATTTGATACCGGTGATATTTCCATTAATAATACTATAATAATGAATAACCGTTTTTCAGTAAATAACATATTAATAGCGTGGTATACCTTCAAAACATCATGATGATGACATAGTTAAAACAGTGGTAAAGCCGATTAGGATTATGGAAATAATGATACTGTGTCATATAGCTATTGCATTGACTACGGACTGTTAGAGACTCACATGCGTCCGAACATTCTATATACACAAACACAGTTGCCCGGAAGAAACAGCTTAAACTGCTGGTCTGAAATAGTATTTAGGGCTTCATACAGGTGTAGGAAGTAACTTCTTTATCTCTATTATTATGGAAGGTGTAGGTTTGTTTTATTTGTTCCCAATCTACCACATTTTTTAGTGTTCCATTTGGATTTCCTTCAACGATATTGATGAATCATTAGTGTTTCGTCTGCTCAGTGATTTCAACCATTCCTTTTCTTCGCTATTCATACTCTCTGCCACTTGGTGTCGTCTCTGTCTATATATTGATAAATACTCTTTCCGTTGAGCTGAAGGTGGGATGTCCTCATTTTCTGCGGCCTCCTCTTCATCTAGGCAAGCTTTCTAGGTGCCGGTAAGCACTCAAAGTATGTGACACGATTTCCACCATAATACATCATCTCACTTGGAATATAACAATCACTAAATGTGCATTCTTCAACTTTTAAATTTCTTTCCTTACGCTCTCAACATCCACGTCTGCAAACATTCTGCAATTCACGTTAATCCTTTCTACTGCTTTATCATTCGATCAGCTTCTTCCAGTTCTTCCTAAGGGTCTTTCTCCAATTCTTCCCTTTAGCGTCTCATCCATTCTTGCTTTTTTCTCTCACACTTTCTCCAGTCTCTCTATTTTTTTCTCATGTATATTTACGCACTATTCTCTTTCCCGTTCACTTGCACTTTCTCTTTAGTTTTACCTGTGCAATTATACCAACAATTCAAGGGTTGGGCCAGCCCTCGCCCTTAAATCCTTCCTACCGTTATCGATGCTATCATTTTCTTTCTCATCAAACACCATCTCTTTTCTATATCATTTATTGTCCCATGTCGCACACACACTTTCTCTCTCTCTCTCTCTCTCTCTTCTCTCTCTCTCTCTCTCTCTCACGCACACACACACACACATATACGTACATGCGCACACACACACACACACACACACACACACATACATATAATATATATATATATATATATATATATACATCAAAGCAATCTCTCTCTCTCTCTCTCTCTCTCTCTCTCTCTCTCTCTCTCTCTCACACACACACACACACACACACATATATATATATATATATATATATATATATAATATATATATATATATATATATATATATATTCCTTGGGTGTTTTCTTGATATTTTAGAGAGGTTGTCAAAAAGACGACCTTGGGCAACTTTTGTTATAGGCAAAAAGTTCGCCATTAGGGACAAAACAACTTTTCTCAATAACTCTGGATCTAAGAATGGAAACGAGAAGATGGTGGTACCTGACCCCATGTTTGTGAGGTCAAGGATGAGGATAAAAGCATTAAATATACTGTATCTTGCATTTCTAGTATGACAAATTCTTTATGTAAAATGGATTTAAATTGATTCAAAACAAAACAGATCTCACGGTAAAACTGAAAATTTACTAGATAGGTTATACTTCATAAGAATTGTAAAAATAGACCACTACTGTAAGCTATTAACAATTCCAATGTAATATAGTACTTTGTAAGAGCAAAATTACTCTAAAAATACATTATGTAGTGTTTCATGAACATTACTAATATCTACATAGATAAGAAAAAAGGCTTAGACAGACATGAAAAATGGCTGAGACAAACATGCAGACGAGTATTGCAAGCAAGACGAAAGTCAAGAAAATGATTAGTTCTAACTAATTATCATCCACATCAGAGATATCAGAACCATCAGTTTCTTCCAGCTGATCTAGTTTCATCAGAAAAGGGTTATAACATCCATCCACACCTCCACACACGCAGTACACACTGCAAGATATTTTACTTTTGTGACAAGAACAAGTTGTATAACTACAGGCCTTTGCCTTCCGCTTTGCAGCCACAACTAACTGCGTCTATCAGACCAGGAGGGGCTGGTGGAATAGCAGCAATAGCAGGGGATGGTGTTTTATCTCTCACATTCCATACACATTTTTCAGTATCTACGATTGGGTGTCCTGGCTGATCAGTCGCTTTCCATAATTTGAAGGTGTGTTCTCTGTGCACGGAGGAACAGGTTGGCATCTGTGGGAGACAAGGCCATGATTCGCATCGGTTTTCCTTTTTTCCTTGTGTAAATCTTATGGCGGGCTGCGTTCATCGAGATCCCCTGAGGCATACCATACAATGCTGCAAAAAAAATTCCTGTCCTGCTTTCTAAGATCATTTTCGGTAGCATTTTCCTCATCAAGTATTCCATCGAATGCAGGGAAATTTCCTGACAGCAAGATATTCAGAGCACTTATTTTCCTTTTACTGAATGGATATGATACATTAACACAACCGGTCAGTGAGTGCATGCCCAACAACTGCAAACATTTAGGACCCAACTTTGTGCAAGTCTCATTTACATTAATGACTTCTCCATTCCAACAGTCCATTTGGACTTCACATTTTGAATGCAACTCAGCTTTCCAAACCCAGTAAATTAGCAGAACCAGCACATCAGTATTATTACTAAGAACTGATTATTTTGCTGCTTTTTGCTACTTGTAGCATGTATGTAATCATTGTAATATCAGCTTCATCGTGTAAAAAGGCACCGCTACTTTGACTCTCTAAAGTTATATCACTGCCAAAGCTGATAGAGGTTGTTAATGCTGAAGGCTTCTTTTTGATGTTTTTGTTCTTCATAATGGCATTCCAACTGGGGAGTTGACTGGTAAGAGTAAGGTCGTAGCTTGTAGTACTTTCACTACCACGTCTCTCTCTCTCATGGTCCTTGATTGAAAAGTCATCTTACTTATCAAATACCAGTATCTCTTCACAATGTTTGGGGTATTTAGAGAGGTAACTCTTTATGCTGTCAACAAGCACAGTTACGTCACCACCATGAGACCATGTTATATGATAGAGTAGTTGTTGCGCATTCACGATGATTATATATATATATATATATATATATATATATATATATATATATATATATATATGTGTGTGTGTATATATATATATGTGTGTGTATGTGTGTGTGTATGTGTTATATATATATATATATATATATATATATATATATATATATAGAGAGAGAGAGAGAGAGAGAGAGAGAGAGAGAGAGAGCACTACCGTTATTCATGTGTTCTGTGTAGTCATTTATTACATACATGAGTTAATCATTTTATACTAAATGTCCATAAGACAACATATTGTATGGCCTTTGAAAACATGGGATTAGACACCAAAATATTTTCATTATAATTCTCCGGTAAAGCGATATTTGCGAAAATAGGTTTTGAGATAATGACGGCATAAATGTGTACGTAGAAAACAATGCCCAAGGTAGTTATTTTGACAACCCACCTCGAATGCCTTGGATTACCCATAAGACTGTATGTCAAACATAAAACCATGTACTATAGAAAATTTATAGGTTCGCTATAGAAGTCAGTGGACTACTTTGTAGAAGAATGGTATTGATGGTAAATGACCCTAAACTAGCCAATCTTTTTTTATTCTCCTTGAATGCTCTAATTCCTAATTGGATGGTAATTGAGGAATATTCAATCGTCATTAGGCCAATTTGGGGTAAACCAAGCAATGTTTCAGAATCTGTATCTCTTTAATATTTTTCAATATGATTATATATTTTTTTTTGCAGAAGGCTTTTGCAAATATATTTTTCTTTATTTTACAGTTGCTTATTATGTGTGAAATGGTGAAATGGCAAGAATCAATCTCATACTTATGGAATAAAAATGTTTTAGAAATAATCAGCCAGCTGGTTATTTCTCGTTTACTAAAACATTCTTTTTACTATAAGAGTGGTAATGACTCTTACCCATTTCATACATAATAAGCAATCATAAAATAACAACGAGTATATTTACAAATATTTCCTGAATAAAACCCATGTAAAGATCCTGCATATTCTTAAAGAGGTACAAATGTTGAAACTTTGCTGATTTTACCCCAAATAGGCCTAATGATGGTTATGGAGTGCTCAGTTCCTCCCAATTAGGAATACACTGCTGCACTTCCTCATTAGGGCCTCTCTTCCCTCTCGTGTCCTCAATTCTTTGTTTATTCTTTAGTTTATTATATGTAACCCCTTCAGAAAGTTAAGTGGGGAGGCAAGTGTTCTTTCGTGATTTTCATTATCATTAACGCAGGTAAAATGCGTTACAGAGTTTTATGTATATCCAGGGTATTCTGTTCTCATGGAAAATATGGGGATATGTGAAGTGTTCATAATAAAAAATAATCAGGTAAAACCATAAAGGTCATGCTTCTCCTTTTACTCTATTTATTTATGTATGTGCTTTAAAAAATGACGGAAATATTTTGAAATTTGTTTTTTATCATTTCTATCATTAAAGAGGAATTTTAATTGTCAAAACAAACGAATGAATGATACATTTTACTTTTCAAATAAATGAACGGGACTGCGTGATATATTATCCTGTTATCATGCTAAAAAAAATCATTGAATAGATCCAGCATACAAAAAAAATCATATTGTTTATCAGTGTTACAGACATCGAACATCAGACAGGGAAAAATGAAAAATAACGAATTAAATCATTTGCTGTGCCTTGGAAAAATACTAAGAGAAATAGTAAAAAGATTTACCAGAGTGATCAGAATTTTTTTTACAGAAAAATAAGCCAGTCGTTGGTAGCAAAATGGCCTTTTTAATCAAAGAGGAACCAATGAATGGAAGTCGACCAATATAACTTTCAAATAAATACTTTCAGATTAAACCTGGTCTAACGAGGCCCGTTAAAGCAATAAATATAAATAATAAGTAAAACGTTTATTGTATAAAACTTAATTTTATTAATGAATTTCATTACTTATTAACTTCACTAACGAAATTCACAGTTTACTTTTTTGCTCTTTCTTGTTCGTCTGAACATTTATCTGTCGCCACAGTAACTGAAAACTGTGTTAACTTCTGACTGAGTAAAATTTTATTGACAGTTGGGATAAAAGTGAAGGAAAAGAGCTTCCTTTGAGTGAACTTTCAAAATTGCCTAGGATCATGGATCAGAACACTTGCAAGTCTACTTTATACAAGAAAGAAAATGAATAGACCTACAATACAAAATAACAAATATAAATTATACTCATTTAAGGCTATTCTTTACTAATTTCATAAGGGATTAAACAACGGTTTATGGGTTGAGGTTAACACTTCTATGAAAGGTACAACTAACAGCTCACGGTTGAAAGATCTGTGGTATGCCCCTGGCATACCTTCCATCGGTTTACCCAGCCGAGTGGTAGGGCTCGCAAACTCACCCGTAAAAGGTTGCAGAGAAACCAGCCTATTTCCTACTTTAAAATGGTACTCCAGTCAAATTTTCAAATTATTTGAAAGAGTAGTGTACTATGTAGCCTATAGTTGTAATGTGGTACGTGGGTTGATTTTTTAAAGTGTCTGATTCGCAATAGAGAATTGTATTAGCAAATTATCAGCTATGTTTTTTTTCTTTTTTTGTATGCCATCATCGAAGACCCATATGATGACGCAGTTTAATCATTCAGTTAATGTTTCAAATAAATATCGAATCTGTTTTAAAAAGGACCCGGAGGCTGTCTTGCATTTTTCAGCGATAATACGATACACTCTTGAGCCACTGTCTGGCCCTGGTTGAAGGAACCGGAAACACTAGAATTTAGTGTTAAGATAAGATAGAATGATATTTTGTAAATCAAAATGGCGTTGCACCCGTCGATATCATGGACATTAAAATAGGCATAATTGTAGATACAGAAATATCAGAAAAAGATAACGCATCAATCGATTAACGAGTAGAGAGGAACATATACATATAATTATTTTTCTGAATATTTGTTTATCTATATTTTGAATAGCAATACACCGAATCACTGAGCAATCAATGCACTGACCAATCAGTGCATTTATATATCTCGAAATACAGCGCAGTTACTAAGGTCATTGTCCTGTATCTTACAAAAGAGTGGAAAAAAGCAAATATTTATCATGAGATAAATTCCAGTGTTTGCTATCTTCTGGGAATTAATCCTGATTGCCACTAGAAAACGTTTACTTGATTTCATTTTTACAAATGAAAATTATAAATCGAAAGTTGAAGTGCAATTTTTAAAATTTGATGCGACATAACTTGTTAAGTTCTAAACCTCATGATGACTTAACCTATTCTCCTCTATCTTTCTATAATTTGAGGTACAATGAGTTTACAATATCGATAGAGTATCATAACAATTTAGCTTCCCCTGCAAAATTTATATGTAGGTTTTTGGCTTCGTGACAAAAGCATCCACTTATCAGAAGGCAAGGTCCTGTTGCCTCATCGAGGTTATTTAGCTTGGGGTTGGAAAATTGTTGCAGCAGGCAAAAGGAAAAATTCATGCGAGTTGCATCGCGCGTTTGTACACTAGTAATGAAAATGGAGTGCTTCAAAGGAATAAGGTATAACGTATAATGGAGTAATCTAAAAGTGTAATGGACGGCATTTAGAATGACCAGAGATACCGTGTTCTCCAAAAGGACACTTCTGAATAATGAATGGGGAATGCTGGATGCATTCAGCGTCGTCGAGTTCTGAATCAGAGTCGAACCGTAAATTCAACATATTTCTGAAGCAGTGGGACGACCCGTTTTTCAGTATGAAGCGCTCTTGTAGAGATGGCATTATCATAGATTCATTTCAACTTGAAATGAATGATGACCGAGGATATTGAAAGTTTATATTTCTTTTCTCTTTTCTGCGCAGATTAGAAGGGTGTGCATCCTTATCCCCGTGTATGGTGTATATCTAAACAATTACAAGAAATGACCTCATCAATTGAGACCTCTGCCATTTTTGTTTCTGTTATATGATTAGCTCAGCTATAGTTCTGCTGCTACCAAAAGTAGGGACTCTAGCTTAAGAACACATTCCTAGAACAAGTCACGGATTGAATGTTTAGTATGTGAGAGTATTACCCATTAAACATAATCAGTAAAGCCCAAACACTTCATCTTGTTTGTATTTATTTGTATTACGCATTATTCAACAACTGCAATGCAGAAAACTGAGCCAAGAAGACTTTGTTAAGTATTGACTTGCTGTGCAACTCTACTGTTCGCCTTTCCGTTTATAAAATAACATAAAAACATAAAAAAAAAACATTTATAAGTAAATGAATAGAAAATTAAATAAATTCATACATAAATGAATAATTAAATAAATAACAGTATTCTCATTTTTCTAAACACGAACATATTGCTAACGAAAAATGCACCACTTTTAGACTTGCACGTCGTGCCATTAACAGACGATCAGGAAGAACTGCGTTTTGAAATATCTTTACATTACTAAAATCAAAATACAAAAGGTTCACAGCGCCATTTGCTTTTGTAATGATAACACCCAATGGAGTTCTGGCCTAACACTTGGAGATGAAGCTAATGATTTATAATAAGAATGACTATAGTAAGGTTACTAACAACGGAAGGGAAAATATTTCGTATGTTGGAATTCCACGAAAAAAAGAAAAAAAATCACATCTTCCGCAGCCGGAGAATAAGGCTGCTTGCCCTGAAAATCGGATATAAAACTGATCGTTCATCATCATTCATAACATCAGTATGGCAAACGGGCAGCCAGGTAGCCTCTGGATAGTTACACAGATGAGAAATTAGAATAAGAATACCCCGATCACAGTTTTCGGCATATTTAGTGTCTTGGCGCCTAATTTGTACCGGTTGCAAAATATAATTTCTCACATTTATGTTCTCTCTGCGTAAGTTCGTTATAAGGATAACGCGCGAGGGAGAAGGCACATCATTTAATTGCTGTCGTGAATTTATGCGAATTTGCAAAGATAATTCATGTTAATGCATCAATCAGCAACTTGTTACTGGGCCGAAAATTGACGGAAGATGCTGGAAGATGCTGGAAGATGCCGGAAACTGCGCTCTGGTGACACCGCTAGTCCAACCTTTCAACTGCGGATGGCGCGAGCCGCGACCCATAACCTTCTGGCCTGTTTAACTCGTCGGTTTGGAAATCACCGGTGAGGGAAACTAAACGCATGAAAGCAGCGTTCACACTGAATGATATTGGATTAATTCTGGCATCGCATGAAATGGCTTCTGTCTGATATATGGGACTGTAACGACATATTTGTTTGTTTGTTATCGGGGAGGAAAAAGAGAAAAGTTATAAGGGTTTAAAGAAGATAGGATCATCTCGCTGTGTGAATGTTTGAGTTTGCACGTCATTGTTTGCTTTCACACTCGTTCTTAACATCATTACTGTGCCATGAAAGCAAGCATTTTTATCAGTATTTGAGTGCCTCATGAGCTGAATTAAAATAGTTATTCTAAGGTACTGATACAGCTTCAGAAGTAACTGTTGATTTGTACTTCTTTGGGACCATCCCTATTTGGAGAACACCGACCGGTAAATGGGCCATTAGCATGCACTCATCATTCGATATTCTGTATGTTTATGACATGCGTTTCACTTGTACCCGTAGACGAGGGAACGCACACACACACACACGCGCGCACACACACACACAACATATATATATATATATATATATATATATATATATATATATATATATATATATATATATGTGTGTTGTGTGTGTGTGTGTGTGTGTATAACTGAATCACGAAAGTTAGGAACGTGATAAATCCATAAATAAAGATATATGCCACGAAGGAAAAATAAACGAAGGAGGTCTGCAAGATCTTTCGACGTTAAAAGCTTTTTGCTAATTTCAATTTTACAGAGAGCTGCATGATTTCTTATATTAGAAAGTTCAGGATTGGTTATCTTCTGGCCAGTTCTGTAGCTTACTCCCAAATGACTAGAATATCGAACTTACGTTGGATCGACGAAACGCTTGTTGCAAGTTCGATATTCTAGTCATTTCTTGAGTAAGCTACAGAACTGGCCAGAAGATAACCAATCCTGAACTTTCTAATATAAGAAATCATGCAGCTCTCTGTAAAATTGAAATTAGCAAAAAACATTTTTCGATAATTGACAATACCAAGCATAGCCAATACATAACGACACTTGAGTCTTTACATATCAAGCAACCTCGTTCCTTCCCTCAATTCTAGTCAATCCTCTTACTCAGCTTTTCTTGGCCTAGTCGAGATCTGGGCAAACGGCGGTCCTACAGCCATTCCTCACTTGTCCTTCGCTTTATTAAGGTTAATATTCCTTTTTTAATCCTAAATTTCTACAATTTTAATGTCAACTTATAAATAATTTTAGTATTTTTAGCTTTTAACAAGAATCTTTATGATTAACTTTAGTATTTTATGTTTTCCTTTTAAAATAGCATGTAAACTTTAATTAGGTTTTTTATAAATGTGAATTGATTTTACATTACAGACTGATGATGTGTCAGGATGACACGAAAAAAAAAAAAACGTATCTCATAATAAACTCCTTAACTGATCTACTGAGTTTCGGTAACCCTCTGATGTCTACATGTTCGCACCTTTTGATATATATATATATATATATATATATATATATAATATATATATATATATATATATATACTATATATATATATATATATATATATATATATATACTATATATATACATATATATATATATATATATAAATATATATGGGGATACAATCCACAATGAAGTAAATTCCTCTTGTAGTTTAAAATATATATTACTTGTATAGGATTAAAGCTTTCGACCATCAACTGTGGTCTTGTTCACTAAAGTGAACAAGACCACAGTTGATGGTCGAAAGCTTTAATCCTATACAAGTAATATATATTTTAAACTACAAGAGGAATTTACTTCATTGTGGATTGTATCCCCATTTACTTAGAGGTACGACATAGTACCTGGCTTCTGCATAAATATATATATATATTATATATATATATATATATATATATTATTTACATATATATTATTTAATATATATAATTATATTTATATATATTATATATATAAATATATATATATATATATATATATATCTATATATCTATACTATATATATATATATATATATATGATATATATATATATATTACATATATATATATATTATATATATATATATATATATATATATATATATATCTATATATACATATATATGTGTATATGTTATATATATATGATTATATATATACTATTATACTATAAATTATATATATATAGTTATATATATCTAATCTATATATATATATCTAGTATATTCATTTATATATGTTGTTTATATATCTATATATATATATAATATATATATATCATAAATAATTATTATTTATATATATTTATAATATATTATATAATATATTATATATATCTTTATATTTAATATTATATATATATCTTAATATATATATCCTAATGTATATATATATATATATATATTATAAT
>NC_087213.1:32870590-32888654 GCF_015104395.2 Macrobrachium nipponense
TATTGGGATCCCAGACCTTCATATTGGGAAAAGAGAGAGAGAGAGAGAGAGAGAGAGAGAGGATGGGGGGAATGATGACGGAGTATGATATCGCTGAAGGAGGATACCTTTTATTTTTTTACAATTTCCTGGCCGTTAATTATGTTCCTGCAGTTCCTATAACATCAGGTGAAAAAATAAATCTTACTCCTTGCAAGAACTAGTGTAAAACAGCAAGTCACACTGTAACTATGGAGGTTAGGTATTAAAGCATTCTTCACTTAAGCATTCTTCACTTTTTAATATTTTATATATATATATTTTTTTTCTAGTTCATTTTTAAATTATTATATTTAACTTTTATGTTGTTCCGTTTTTATTAATATTAATACTGAGCCTTTTTTAATTTGTATATTTTGTATATTTTACAGCCCTGATGATGAGACCCAAAGTCTCGAAAAAAATTTGGAAAAAAATACATGTATGATGCTACGCTGGCTTTTCTCCATCCTTTTTATATTAAATCTACGGCGTTCCAGATGCCCCAACCTTCCTGTATATATATATATATGTGTGTGTGTGTGTATGTATGTATATGTGTGTGTGTGCGTTGAGTTTCTACGCATCAATGGAATCGGCAGCAGCGAAGCACTGTAGACGCATAACGAAATCTTGTAAGCGAAGCTCTAGAGTAGATCTCCTGAAATAGAGGTCGATGGAAAAAACCCTTCTTCATATTTTCCAGCTAAAAACGAGGCTAGTCCAATTAAATCTTTTCTATTTTTGCATAGATTTCAGATAGCTTCCTGCTACGCAGATCCTCACGTGTTTAGATTAGAGATAAAAGTGCCGTCGTTTTTATATCACGAGAAAAGTGAAAACGGGGAGGGGGAGTGCTCTTTGGCACATCCGTTTTCGCTCTTCCATTTACATACAGCGGACTTCCCCTCATGACAATCTCTGATTAAGCAAAGAGATGAATTGGGTTTCACTTTTTTTCGGCACCGACCTAAAAAAATCTTTTTTTTATATTTTATGTAAATGGTCTACGTTTCAACTCATTTTTACAATAGATGGTAGCGGCGTAATTTTTCAAATATGAGAAATTGCGTGAGCCGAAATTTATTCAAGAGATATATGCTTTTTGTTAAGTCGGGTATTGAGATCGAAAGAGGTTAGATTACTCTCCAGATTATGCCTTTGTTTCGAGCACTTCATTTTAATCTGACTAAGGATCAAGTTATCTTTAGCAAATGTTCATAATTCGTTTGCTGTTTGAATTAATCCTGTTCCCAGCTGTTACTGAAAGTCTGTATCGTTCCACTAGCGAAAGTCGTGTTTCGAACAGAACTTAAAGACAGAATTTCATCATAATAATGTTACTCAATGTTATATGAGCAATAATTGAATGTGAAACCGCTGTTGGTGTCATAGATTAAAGAAGCCCCGAATAAAAAGACAGCTACCAGTGCCGAACTATTTCTCATTTTTTCTCTTTTACTCCTACCCGCCTATTGGTTGTATTCTGTCTGACCCGTATTAGACACACACACACATACACACACACACACGTACATAATTTATAATTCAACATGATGGTTAGACTATACTTATGCCTACGGTTTGGTATATATATATATATATATATATATATATATATATATATATATATATATATATATATTATACATACATACATATATACATACACACACACATATATATATATATATATATATATATATATATATATATATATATATATATATATATATATAATCTTTTAATTTCGGGAGAAATATAATATTTTCAAGCTTCTTATGTGCTTTATTTCGGCATGCAGTTGATAGACAGCGAGGCATGATTCCAGCCAATTCACTTTATTCCTTCATCTGCCATTATACGCATTAATTACCTTTATCACGGGGATTAAAGAACGTTTACTCAGCTCATAACCATGATTGCAAATAGTGAAGGCAAATCTTCTGTGTAATTGCAAGTCGTATCGAAGTAATGAAGAGAACTCTAATCTTTCTGGGGCCTCGTTAGATTCAGTAAATGGTAAATAGAAAAGGCGCATAAAAGATACGTCCATGTTTATATATCCGTCCTCCTACAGCAGCGTTTCGACCGCCCGAGTCCTTCTTCTCATTATGGTGATCCCGTGAAAAGGGCCTGAGAGCGACAATGAAGGAGAAAGCCACTCGGTATAGCGGTTAATCCACGCGATGTAATTTGATGGCACTCCACGAACGATCATTGTTGGCATACGTTATGGCTAATTAGTTGTTTTAAGAAGCTCTAAGTCTCACGCAGAGGGCTTTCGTGGTTGATTATAGCGCTCGTATTTTGAAAGATTGACCTCATTTTCCTTTTGCTCTTCTTTGCGGAAGACTTTTAATAAGGCTGCCGTTTCCACTGTCATCATGTCCAGCTATCTCTTGCATTTCGTTTTAACGTTTCTTTGGCTCGAGTAGCTTTATTTTTGTAAGGTCTTTTTTTGTTAGTGTCGATAATACTTCTTAACTCGATTATAACATTTTTATACATTACTGTTGCAGAAGTAATCGTATATTGCACTTTATATTAAGACATTTCAGTGTTATACTCCCCAGGAAAATGTGTCATCATTATATTGTTAACGTAGTTCTTGCCTGACTTTAGGACAAAAAAAAAATCTGCTTTTCAAAAGACTGACGTTGAAAATTCACCGGTTTGGAATTCATCACTCCGAGGCCCTGTAATATACAAAAGGTTGTTGATTTATTCATATATTTGTAAATATACAGCAAATCTTCACAACAGTTTTGAACCCGTTTTCTCCCTACACGGGTTGTATAGTCACTCATATAGTAAGTTCATGGATGTCTCCGGGCATAAAGCTGAATTCCATCCAACCCCTTTCTGGACAACGGGTCTGCATAGTGACGTAAGACGAGCACACACCGAAACTTTCCACAGTAGAGTTAGGTAATTGAACATTTGGCCAGTTTCGCACTCCCAGACACCTGTCATCCAGAAAGGGATGAAATGGATATCTCTTTCAAACACCGGGACATCCATGAACTTATCTAAGTGAACGTTCCTCTGAATTCTAATCTTTCCATTGGTTTACATCTGCCTGAAGTTTCTGAGCGCTTGACGCCATATAACGTATTTTCTCTTACATGACAATCCCTGCTACCGTAGGTTTACCCTTTATGATAGAGCAATTAAAATAGTTTTCTTTTTGTAATTTTATGTTCATTACAATAAGAAAATAGACATCTTACCGACGGTATATATTTGCTATATGTAATTATGACCTAGATTATTAAATTCAGTTATCAAATACCTTTCGAACTCACCATGCATCTGAGATGGTCACATGGCAAAATGATATCCATATCTTTGAAGATGTCTCACTATGAGGATATGTCAATTTTCATTACTCACATTTCAAAACTGAACAGTATTTTTCATGGAAAACTGACTCAGTTTTGCCGAACAGCTCATCTAAAAACAGCAGAATATGAAATAGAAGAAAAAGAACATTAGTTGTTTACAGATGTAAATAAGCTTGTTTGGCCAGTGTTATGTAAAATCGAGTAGTAGCAATCATCGCGCTGGCATTTCCATTCTCTTATCTCGTCTTAATCACTCATTGACGCATTCTTTATAAATTTTATACTAAGGAGCCATTAAAAAAATATGAAATGCCTTAGAAATGATCGTGGCATTGATAGCACGGCCAACAATTGTTACTTTGTAATAGAACTTGCATTCACGGGATATATAATACAATTATAATTCATTCGGAATTCGCTTTTCGATATGATTTTTGTTTATTCAGATGATAATGGAGCGCGCTTAATCAGGTTATTGTGGCAACAAAAGACCTTATTATTGTATTTTAGTGACCATTCAAGAGAGGTCATCAATAAGGTTTTTTATAAGTATAATTCGCATTGCAATTCTCAATAGAACCATCTTTCGAAAAGGACATATCGGATATAACAATATCGTTTAGTAAATTCATCCAAAAAAGATATCAACAGTATTTCGTTTACATGGCGAATAAATAGTAAAGGCGTAATTATTTTCCGGCTTCCTAATTATAGCGATTAAATTGAGAAGAATATTTACATTTACGTTTAAATAATGGTAATGAATTCATTGGTATTCATTTCAGTTATTAAGAACATTAGTGGGAACATTTTATCAAATGGGCAGAAAAACAGCAATGTTTGCCGAACAAAGAATGGAAATGAAAGAAGTTACTTTACCATAAACAGGAAACAAGGAAGGGGTTTCATCTTTCCCCGTACTATATTATATATATATACATATGTACATTATATATATATAGATATATATACTATATATATATATATATAAATTATATATACATATACATATAATATATTATATATATATTATATATATATATAGATAATATCTATATATAACATATACATATATATATAGATATAATAATATATAATTATATATATTTATATATGATATATATATATATATATATATATATATTATATGTATGTATATATATATATATATATATATATATATATATATATATATATATATAGACGGATAGATAGAAAGATAGATATAGGATATTCCCATGCTGCTGCAGGTTTTAATATCTGCTCAACGGAGACGGTTTTAGTCGTCCACAAAACGACCCTCGCTCGTTCATTGTCATCCCACAAACGATCGCCCTTTCTCATAATGATTCGTCCGCTATGAACTTTTTGCATATCTTTTCGATGTAAGCTAAATATTTAGAAAATGGTATTCCTAAAAGTTACGAAAATTTCTGATCTGTATGTATATATTTTTTTCTAGCCGGAGGCACATTAGCAAACGGTCAATGTTTAAAAAAACGAGGCAGAATGATTTTCTCAGAACAACAACAATAGCTTCCGGACGCTTAAGAGGGAGAGAGGGAGAGAGAGAGAGAGAGAAGGAGAGAGAAATGAAATTCCTTACAGGGAAATTCCCTACAATTAATCCGAAGATGATGCGCTCCCATTTTTAATTCATTCCTGTCTGAATTTAAAGTCCCTTCTCCGCGCTATCTTCTTCATATCTATGACATATGGAGACCCACAAGGATAAGTCACTTTCGTAGCCTAGTCATAGTGCCCTCCATTCCATGCTTGGGCGAAGGGAGTTCGACTGTAATTGCTTTATTTGTAACACTGTAATGTTGCTTGTCTTCTACTGTTATTGGATAGGCGCTGAGCGCATCTTCTCCTCCCCACCCCACCCCTTCATTTTCTCCCTTTCTGGAGCGGTGCTAATTCATCTCCTTTGAATAAAATGAAAGATACGTCAGCGGTTGGCGTCGAGTGATTAAGAAGGGAATTTTTCACTCATAAGGAAATTTGATGATAGCACGAACGAGAAAATACGACACAAAATTCTATTACGAGCGACCATAATGCAAGACGTGGAGTCACATTTCGGAAGAGATGCAGACGACAAAAAAGTCTGTGTTCGAGATTAATTTCATTGTGACAGAGTTGAAAACATCTGAAGGAGATAAAAAGTGAATCCTTCAAATCCCCCGTGTGCAGCGTTCATAGAATTTCGAATAAAATGCTTACAGAATTTTACGATGGGAGCTCCAATTATACCTCAATGAGGATTATGACATCTGTTAACGGAGAGCATATGATAGATTAACATTTCCTTTTACAAGTCCGCTCACTAACACTCATATTAAACATGATCTTATTTATAGTGAAGCGACCGACTTCACCTGCCAAGGAATGTCATAATCGCCTTTCATAATGAAGCAGGATAACTAATTCAGGAAATTCAGTGGAGACAAAGAAGATCTCTTTCTGGAAGTGATTCATTGAAGGAAAGACCCTGGAACTCATGACATCCACAAGGAATTCAAGTGACTTTACTTAGCTTATTCGCTATAATTATGCCAAGCGAACTGCGGCGTCTTATAATAATAAAAGTATCGAAGGCAGTGGCCAATTGCTGTCTTTAAAATATGTAATGGTTGGCGGTCTTTCGGTGAAGTTGAAGTGAATTCGTGGTTGATACGATCCTATTTGGTTTACAATTTTTTTTTTTATGTGTGTGTGTGTGTGTGGGAGAGAGAGAAATTCTAGAACAATATTAAGAGGAAGGGAGGATAAGACCACGAAGCAAATGGTGCAAATGCTAAGATGGAATTACCTACTGTACCTAAAGCCCAAATTTAGTTCCTAGAGATCGATTTACCGAGGACCATAATATGATTCCTCCAAAAGACACTGATGTTCATTAAAAGTCAAAAATGCTTATTGACCTAACTGGTTCCACTACCAAATTCTTAAAATATGATTGTGAAGTATAATGAACATTAGGCAAAACATAGTAGCACAAGAAAATTTCTTATTTTTATGAGAACAGAATAAAATTTTCGTTCATATAGATCTTACTCTTCAGATCTGCATAAAAACCAACAAACCCGTTTAAGACTTAGTAAGGCTGAAGATGATATTCTATGCGGTCGAGGAAGAAAATGATAATTATTAAATGTAGGATTATCTGCATAAGAACAAAATGGAATTAGAAGCGGGTACTTAGGGAATAAATGTTAAAAAAAAAGACAGAAAACGTTCAAAAGAGACATGACTAAGTAAATAGAAGGGAAAACAAATTAAGAAAAAATATATATTTATTGTCCACAACTATAAGTTCACATTTACATTTACGCACACTACACTCCGCCTTTAGAGTGAAAACAAATCCTCAGATAAAATGAGAGACAATACTTATCCGAGGGGAAACTGAAAGAAGGGATGTGCTTTTGAGTAATGAATTGTGAAAAACACTGGTCTAAGCATTAGAGGCAATGCCGTTGGGAACACTATCCGGCCGCGATGATTCTGGGCCTCCACTAAGAATGGAATGGAGAGGAATGTGTGATTTAGGCATAAAGCCAAGCACTGGTACTAAGAGTTAAGTAAAGAGAGTATGGAATGAAGCACTTCTGCCGGTCTTAGTTCGGCCGATATCAAACACTAAGAATTGTAAAACAATAAAAATGTTTAATCACACACCCATTTAGAGCAATATATTTGCACCTGTCCCTACCTCGACCGCTGGGGGCCATTTCACTTCTTACAAGTCACCAATAATGGTTTTGCACGTCAAGATTTATTAGGAATTTCATTTCGCTGATGTGCGACGATATTTGTGTGAATTTAGAAAATATTGGACATTATTCTTCGTTTATATATGGCGATGACCTTACTCCTTAGATATTATATCATTGACAGTTTTTAATAAAAGCTTTATTTCTATTCTTGCGGTCTGCGTAGTATCTGTTCTGTCTCCCTTTACGAATGTTGCTCTTTATCTCTTTTCTCATCTTTTCCTCATATTTATGATAGCCATCACTATACCTTTTACTTTATATCCTTCACTGTGACGTTAGGATCGTTATAAAAAGGTGATGGATAAATAGACTGACAGATATTTCCAAAAGCATAGGTTACATAAAACTCTCATCACCAGTGTTGCATTCGCTTCAAAGAAATGATGAATTCAACCAGGCAGACTAACATTCACGAATCATTACCATACTCATTTCAACTATAATTGCGCAGCCAAACTTTTTTGGCTGGCTGCCACTTGACCTTTCAGTAACTTCGAAGCTCGCTGAATAATGTGTCAACACTTACTGTATATTAAAAATGAAACCATGAAAAAAATGAATGCCAGATATGAAACCGAGTTCATCTGTGACATGCAGACAGGATATGCTCTAGTCTTTTGCCAAGTAAAATATTTCATTAAATTGAATGTGCATTTTTATGTCTGAATTTGGATCATATTCTGTCAGTTTACAGAGCAATCTATTTAGGTGATGCTGGGAGACGAAAAAAGCGTGAATGGACCTCATCTATGTTTTTGCATGATTTTGACATAAACGTGAAATTAATCCGTTCTGGTCAAAATCTGGTAAACATCTAGTTGCATGCACAAGGATAAAGAGCACTCAGACATACTCAAAACACACGAGCGCTAGCGACAAAGTATTGAAAATTACGAAATTGCTTTCTGTAGATATATATATATATATATATATATAATATATATAATATTATATATATATGTATGTATATATATATGCTTAACAGAATCACAGTAGATGCACGTGACTTTAATCAAATAAGCAAATACCACAGGAAAATGATAGGCAGTTCCTTGACAATGTCTTAGTAGAGACGAAAGCGCTTCGATTTCTGCCTATTATTTTCCTGTGGTATTCACTTATATAGATATATATATTATATATATATATATATATATATATATATATATATATATATGTATATATATATATATAATATATATATATATATATATATATTTATATATATATATATACAGGGTGTTTCGAAATTAGAGCCCACTCTACAGCATAAACTCAAATTGATATGGATAAAAACAAAAGTAATTCAGAATAGGTATTTATCTAAATTTCTCTCTGAGTATTTAATATTTGGTGTGGCCTCCATCTGCCTGTACCACACAGCCTGCATTCTTGAGGGGTATGATTTCAGCAAATCGCAAAAAAGCTGAGACTCAAACTCCATTTCCCAGAGCACTTCAGTCACCTTTCTTCGCAGGTCGTCGAGGCTTGGTATGCCATCATAGTTCACTCTGCGTGCTTTAACACGATCCTTTAAGATACTACCAATGTTTTCACACGCATTAAGGTCAGGGGAGCTACCCGAAATTCACTTGACGAGAAGAAATCAATACCACTGTTTCGAAGCAGCTCCTGTGTCTGAAGAGCCCTGAAACATGGTGCCTTATCATGCAAAAATGTGACTTCTTCAACAGATAAAACACATTTCAGGCATAACACAGTTAAGCACAGGTTTTCCCCATTCCCTCTGAAGTATTACCAACCATTCCATGACTGTCCTTTTTCTTTGATGATCCACATTAACCGTTTGGCTGTGAAACAAAAAAATTCCCAAACATTCAGGAAATTTCACAACACGGCGATATTGGACATCATCGTTAATATCATCCAACTTTGCAGCCCAAATGATGTCATTTTTGTGATTTGGCTTCCTGACTGTGTTAATGAAGAATACATCTGATGCGCCAACATGGAGAAAGTCAGCTTCATCCCAATCTTTAAAAAATGAACCACAAGACCATGCACGATCTTCTCTCTGTTGCTGAGTGATGTTTGGCTTGCTGATAACATGAAATGACTTAATACCAGATTTTATCAACAGCACTATAACTTCTCTTCTTTCCCCTTTTTGATTCTAGTTCAAGCACCAGTTTACGTAAAGACTTTCTTGGTCTACCCACTGCCTCAACTATGATGTCTTTTGACTCCTGAGAAAGGACTTCAGGCTTTCCAAGATTCTCACTTTTTTCATGATGACAGTCATATGGAGTTTTGTTCCAGTTTCTTTTAACAAAGGATTCATCTCTTTTAATGTATTTAGCTATCCAGGAATGTGAAATGATGGATGCACCAGCATCCCTGGCCTCTCTGAAGGTTATAGCCCCGATTCGGTCAATACATCTGATTTCCTCCAAGTCGTTAAACATGGCTGTATCTAACTCCGTCACTCAGTCTGAAAATACAAGAAATGTAAATTGAAAAATAGCTTAATAAAAAACTTAAGATAATGTACTTAGAGATAGGCTATAGCAGAAAACTTCATAACTACCATTTGCTCTGTGGAGGTGTGGGTTCTAATTTCGAAACACTCGGTAATATACATACATACACACACACACACACACACACATATATAATATATATATAATTATATAGTATATATCTATATATATCTTATATATATATATATATATATATATTATAGAATATGTATATATATATTATATGATATATATATATTATAGATATATATATATATATATATTATTATATAGATATATATAATCCGATATAATAGTATATATGAACAATTATAACATATCTATATAATTAGATAATATATATATTATTAATATGATATATATAAGATATATAACGAGATAAATTATACACATAGATCTAGTATATGAATAATTATCACATCACCGTGATTCATATATCATTTGAGCTATGTACTAAAGGGGAATTTTTAGTTCGTCCCTTCATGGGATCGAACCACCGTCCAGTGGACGGGAACGAAATCAGGACGGACAGCAACGTTATCAATTCGGCCAACAGAGAGGCTATAAATTTATATCGATTCTGACCTTACAAATCACCGTCGACTCGGTGTTTTCGTAATTAGAATCGATATGAAACCCCTACTACCATGTTAGCCAATTCGAACGTTTGACCCACTTAGTCTTGTTATGAATAATTATCACATCACCGTGATTCATTATATCATTCGAGTACAAATGTCCTTTAATATCTAATTCACTCTACCTCGGAATTGATATATTTTCATATATGTACCGAAGGGGAATTTTTAGTTGATAATAATTTCGATCCCCTGAGGTGACAAAATTATTATCAACTAAAAATTACCCTTTGGTACATATATGAAAATATATCAATTCCGAGGTAGAGCGAATTAGATTTTAAAGGACATTTGTAGCTCGAATGATATATAAATATATATATATATATATATATATATATATATATATATATATATGTATGTATATATATTATATGTTTTATATATATATATATATAATATTATATATATATATATATATATATATATATATATATATAATATATATATATAGATATATCTATATATACGTAGCTATTATATATATATATATATAATAATAATAATAATAATAATAATAATTAATAATAAAAATATGCTTTATTTCAGCTCAGGGCCATATACATGGAATGTACAAAATACAGACAGTAACATACACAATCTAGATACATGAGACAACATGATAAAAAAAAACAAAAAAAAAAAAAAAAAAAAAAAAAAAAAAAAAAAAAAGAAAAAACAAAGAAAATGATAATCGGCACTTATCCACAAAATAGCTGAGGTAGCATAAAAAGCTAGTAATAATAATACTGGTAATAACAGTAATAAATTGAGTGAGAAAAAATATGCATTGAGAGTAATAACAGTTAGTGCACATATTATTTAAATTGATTTCAACTAGAGACCTTAGGTGGTTACAGTAGTCAGGTCCAGAGGCCTAAATACAAATATTGAATGTAAAAAAGCTTTAACTTGATAGTAATCACAGTAATAATGAAAAATTAAAATATCAGCAATAAATGTAATAATGACAAAATCTGCATATGACATCTTGCCAATACAGAGATTAAGTCCTTTAGGGGACAAAGGCCTCATTTTCCCATCTTTCCCACAATTTAGATCTTCTTGCTTCACTCCTTAGGATGCTTTGTATGAGCGAGTTGCTGCTGTTTCTCACTCGGGTTACCAGACTGGACATTGTTCACCTAACAATGATTTTTTAATTATCCAGGTGGTTTTCTATGAACATCTGTGTGGCGTAGTGGTAGCGGGGAGTGTTTGTGAGGCGTCTCAGAATGTCACTGTGCACAACATGATGTGTCTCATGGACTGTTGGGTATAGTTCGTCCAGAGGGAACACCCATAGATACTGTAGCAGTACGAGCGGAAGAGCAGCAGTTTCACGTCTCGGTGACAGAAGGCAAACCTCCTTGCAATCATGTTGCCAGTTGCACATAGTTTACGACGCCTCTGTTCAATGTCTGCCGTATCTTTTAGGTCGTCGGTGATAATGTGACCCATATACGGAAATTCGTATACAAATTCCAGCCGATGGTTTCCGAGGAAAATTTGTGGTTCTGCAATATGCTTAAGCGATCTCGGGATCAGCGACACGCACTGGGTTTTGGTTTCGTTGTAGATTATATCAAATTCCTCTGCATATTGGCGGCGAGTGTCGATGAGTCGTTGGAGACCTTGCACTTAAGGGGAAATCAGAACCATATCGTCGGCGTAACAGAGGTTGTTTATAGTTGTTTCATTGACGGTGCATCCGATTGGGAATGAGTTCAGTTTGGCATTCAATGCATCTGTGTATTAAACAGGTATGGAGAGAGAATGCCCCCTTGCCGAAGCCCGTGTAGGGAGCCGAAGGTGTACGATAATACGTTACCCCATTTTGACATAGAATTGCTGTATGGAGAACCAGCAATGTAAAATGCCAATTAGATACAGGGGTGTGCCCCTTTTATGCAGCTTCAGGAAGAGCTTCAGGTAGTTTACTCTGTCAAATGCTTTTCTCACATCTACAAAACAAAGGAAACAGGAGAGGCTGATGATAGGTAGTAGTTCAGCAATTCTTTCAGTATGTAGATGCAGGTGTCGGTTGAGTGGTTTGCTTTAAACCCGAACTGGTTGTCAGTGGTGTGTAGAAAGGGGAGAAGTCTCACTAGAAGAACCGACTCAAGTATCTTCGATGCGATCGTTGTGATTGCAATCGGCCGGAAGTTGCCAGGGTCAGCTGCATCCTTTAGCTTGTTTTTGATTAATGGTATCATGTGAACTAAGAGTAGGGAGTCTGGAAAAAACCGGTGAATTATGCACGCATTGAATAGGGCAACTAGCAAAATATAAATTATAGGATGGCAGAATTGAAGGCCTCTGTAGGAAGACCATCACAGCCGGGCGATTTATTATTAGGTAGGCTGTTTATGGCATCGCTGATGTTACCTTGCGTAATACGGTCTGCAAAATGAAATTGAATGTTGTCAGTAAGGAGGTTATCTACTACATCCATTCGGGAATCTTGATCATTTATGCAATTCAGGATATTGTTGAAGTGATCGCCCCACATACTTGCGATAGCTTCGTCTCCGACTGCTTCCCCTACTCTCTGTGATAGCTTTTTAGTTTTGGGATTTAAGGACTGGATATATATATATATATATATATATATAATATATATATATAATATATATATATATATATATATATATGTTGTAACCAATAGGGAAAATGGCTTTTAGGTCTAATGGGTAGGCAAAAACGAACAGTTATGTTAAAGTTATAAACTGCTGGTAAATTAAGTTAAATACCTATATTTAGGTTAAATTCTATCATGATTTAAGCTAAATAATGTACTATTTTTGAACAATTAGTAAACAAGAGATATTATTAGTATTATCAATTATTAAAAATAATAATAATAATAATAAGGAGTATTATTACATGAATAATTAATAATAATTAATAATAATAATAATAATAATGCATGTATTCCATGGTGTCATAAGTCTAGAATATTCTGTTATATAACTAGAATCTCATAAGACTAGAATCTTGTCTTATAATTAGAATCTTGTGTCAAAAGACTATCATTAGAATTTGGTATCATAAGACTAAAATCTATCATATAGCTAGAATCTCTGTCTTATAACTAGAACTCTTCAAGAACTTTTGACTTGCGCAATCTTTTATGTAAAAAATACAAAAAAAAGAGGTACTACATATCTCAGGGAATTTTCATCGCTGGCGGGCATTTGTCATTATCATTAAGATAGGTGTGGCCTCACTCACGGAGAGAAAAATTTTTTTTTTGAATATTGCAAGTTGTTAATTCAAGGACATATTAAAAAAAGACTAGACCGGTGTCATAAGTCTAGAATAATTTATCTTTTATATAAAACTAGGAATTAATCCATGTAAGACTAGAATCTTGTCTTATAATTAGAATCTTGTGTCAAAAGACTATCATTAGAATCGAGTATCATAAGACTAAAATCTATCATATAGCTAGAATCTCTGTCTTATAACTAGAACTCTTCAAGAACTTTTGACTTGCGCAATCTTTTATGTAAAAAATACAAAAAAAAGAGGTACTACATATCTCAGGGAATTTTCACCGCTGGCGGGCATTTGTCATTATCATTAAGATAGGTGTGGCGTGAATGCGTAGCAATTACCCAAGACCTGTTGACCTTGGCTTGACTCACTCACGGAGAGAAAATTTTTTTGGTTTTTTTTTTAATGAGTTGTTAATCAGGACATATTAAAAAAAGATAGACCGATTTCCCTGTAAACAAACAGGGTGAAACTAGATTGAGCTAGTGCTCAGTACATATAATATGAAAGTGATGATAGCCTCAGGCGGTATACTATGTACGCCTGCACACATGATTATGCATGGGGATTTGTATATAAATAGGCCCCTTTTCTTAATCACAGCTCATTTCGGAAACAGACGGCTACGGGTCAGCAATCTAGAATTAAGGTAAGTAAAATAAAATTTTAGACGACACCCTAGTACCTTATAAGCCCAGGTGAATGGCGTATACTTACTTACGTCTAGTAACCAGAGTGGAACAGGCAAAGTCTATGTATTATTAATTAATAAGTCTATTTTATAACGTGAACAACATTGGAGTATTGTGCTGTCGAACACTTTCACTGTCGCAACACCGTTATAGTGACCTTGACAGTGAGACGAAATTCCTAGAAGTTTGTAGATATACGATTCTTTGCGTTTGGTCTAATTTTGTTGTGAGATACTACGAACTAGCTTTATGTTAAAATACTATATATATATTTAGCTCAATGTGTCAGTAGAGAAGGGATAAAGAGAGATAGAGAGAGAGAGAGAGAGAGATAGAGAGATTTACGATTATCTCCTATCGTCGTCCGCTTGAACAGGCTGAGAGTGAAAGCAGGATGCGTACTACATTCGTTACCTAAGCATAATTTCCAGGTGAATTAAAAGTGGTCAAAATTAGCTATAAGAGGAGAAATATTACATTTCTTGTACAGAAATCTTTCCTAAATATTGAGTTAATTACTCAAACTGTGCAAAGTAAAAGGAGAGAAAATTGTTAGAAGACAAAAATTTGTCTCGTTAAGAAGAGAGAGAGAGAGAGAGAGAGAGAGAGAGAGAGAGAAATATTTTGGTTTGAAATCAGCTGTTCTAACCGAGATTATTTCGCCATTGTATAAGTATACTAAAAGAATAAATAATAATAATAATAATAATAAATTACGTCTCTAATACAAATCGCATTGCAACTTGCTAGTTTTTTTTCCGCGTTTTGCATAGTTTTTTTTTTCTACAAGTGGACGTTTGTCCTGGAATGCATTTCATACGCGTAAGACGTAAACAAACAGCGCTCAAAATGGCGGCCGTTGCTAGCTAGCTATACTAGTCGAAATAGTTCTTCTGTCTTCTGTATGGCCTCTCTTTTTATTCACGCTCAAACGGTTTTTCAGACAAGTTTCCGAGAAATACAGCATATCTTGTAACAGCCTGACAATTCCTGGGCTATCATTAAATGATCAGTGGTGTGGTTATACTTGAGGTGTTGCGATACATCAATGCTGCTGCAGTGAGCTCCCGGTCCATTCCATAATTCGCTGTGTGTGAGAGATACCAGCTCCAATACGTAGGCATGTCTTAGAACAAACCAACAAAGTTTGTGAGAGACATTGCCGAAATACTGTTTTCAAAAGTGGCGCTAGGTTGTTAAAAAGTGGTACAGGACCATGATGTACGATCACGTTAATACCACCCTCAAGAAAAGTACATTATAACGCATCCTCCTAACATTGTTGGTGATAAACGGAGCTAAAAGATCTTTTATACTCCGATGTCAGGAAGATGCGTTATAATGTACTTTTCTTGAGGGTGGTATATCGTGATCGTACATCATGGTCCTGTACCACTCTTTTTTTGTTTTTTTAAGTGATATGAGACACAAACAAATACTTAAAAGTCCATATAAAAAAAATGACGAGTTCCTGGAGGCACCTTTATGGCCAAATAATAGAACATTAATGAACTTTTACATTCTGAAAAAATTAAAACAATTCTTTCATATAAGAATAGATTTACAACCAACCACTTGGACATTCTTTTAGCAAATTTCTAAAATGATTAAAAAGAAAAAAAGTCGAACATTCTAAATAATATAAAATTGTATTATTTTCCTAATCATCTTTATTATTATTTAATTATTATTAAAAGAAACCTATACTATCCCAAATATCACCATAGATGGTTAGTAAAAATATTCCTAGCCAAATATGTATAAAATCAAATTGCTGTGTGGTCAATAGGGAAAATCGTTTCCTGTTCAAAACCTTTTCAAAAAGGATAATAATGATTACTAACTAAACTAAAGTAGTAGGTCGTAGTAGGTAGTAGAAGTAGAAGTGCTCTTCATTCTTTCAATACCTTATTTCTCTCATGGAAATTTCCATCGTTGACGATGATCATATATGATCTCTCTCTTAGATGAATTAAAAAGGCCTACTGAATTAATCTAGCTTTGAATGAGGAAATATGCAGAACTTAAAGCAGCGCTTTAACTCAACTAACTAACTAACTACCTATCTCCTAGACTATCGATCCTTAACGATTGATGGTAGTCTTACAAGATCAAATCAAACCCGAGACTGTATTCTTCTTTATTCATTCAAGTTATTATTATTTTTAAAGTTTAAATAATAAGTAGTATACTAAGTCAAAATCATTTCTCTGTTTCAAATAGTCTTTTCAAAAAGGATTACTAACTAAAGTAGTAGGTAGAAGTAGTAGAAGTGCTCTTCATTCTTGCAATACCATTCTTTCTCTGTGGAAATTTCATCGTTGACGATGATCATATATGATACCCCTCTTAGATGATTTAAAAAGGCCTACTGAATTAATCTAGCTTTGAATGAGGAAATATGCAGAACTTAAGCAGCGCTTAACTAACTAACTAACCTACCTACCTATCTCCTAGACTATCGGTCCTTAACGATTGATGGTAGTCGATGGTATCTATCTTGGCCTAATAATAATTTTACTCCAAGTAGGAATAAGAAGTATATGTGCGCGTTCTTCTTTACAAGATCAAATCAAACCCGAGACTGTATTCTTCTGCTTTATTCATTCAAGTATTATTATTTTTAAAAGTTTAAATAATAAGTAGTATACTAAGTCAAAATCATTCTCTGTGTTCAAATAGTCTTTTCAAAAGGATTACTAACTAAAGTAGTAGGTAGAAGTAGTAGAAGTGCTCTTCATTCTTTCAATCCTTCTTCTTTCTCGTGAAATTTCCATCGTTGACGATGATCATATATGATCTCCCTCTTAGATGATTTAAAAAGGCCTACTGAATTAATCTAGCTTTGAATGAGGAAATATGCAGAACTTAAGCAGTGCTTAACTAACTAACTAACCTACCTACCTATCTCCTAGACTATCGGTCCCTTAACGATTGATGGTAGTCGATGGTATCTATCTTGGCCTAATAATAATTTTTACTCAAGTAGGAATAAGAAGTATATGTGCGCGTTCTTCTTACAAGATCAAATCAAACCCGAGACTGTATTCTTCTTTATTCATTCAAGTATTATTATTTTTAAAAGTTTAAATAATAAGTAGTATACTAAGTCAAAATCATTTCTCTGTTCAAATAGTCTTTTCAAAAAGGATTACTAACTAAAGTAGTAGGTAGAAGTAGTAGAAGTGCTCTTCATTCTTTCAATACCTTCTTTCTCTCGTGGAAATTTCCATCGTTGACGATGATCATATATGATCTCCCTCTTAGATGATTTAAAAAGGCCTACTGAATAATCTAGCTTTGAATGAGGAAATATGCAGAACTTAAGCAGTGCTTAACTAACTAACTAACCTACCATACCTATTCTCCTAGACTATCGGTCCTTAACGATTGATGGTAGTCGATGGTATCTATCTTGGCCTAATAATAATTTCTTTACTCCAAGTAGGAATAAGAACGTATATGTGCGCGTTCTTCTTACAAGATCAAATCAACCCGAGAACTGTATTCTCTTTACCTTCACTTCAAGTAGGTTACTTATTTTTGGAAAAAGTTTAAACTAAATAATAAGTAGTAGACTAAGTCAAAATCATTTCTCTCGCTTCAAATAGTCTTCAAAAAGGATTACTAACTAAGTAGTAGGTAGAAGTAGTAGAAGTGCTCTTCATTCTTTCAATACCTTCTTTCTCTCGTGGAAAATTTCCATCGTTGACGATGATCATATATGATCTCCCTCTTAGATGATTTAAAAAGGCCTACTGAATTAATCTAGCTTTGAATGAGGAAATATGCAGAACTTAAGCAGTG
>NC_087213.1:32889154-32926654 GCF_015104395.2 Macrobrachium nipponense
TAACTGTTTGCAGAATTTACGTGGCGTAAGAGGGCTGAGAGTGCAAGAAGTAAGGGATAAGTAAAAATAGGTTGGACAGAAATGTCCATAGGAATAAAAAGATGGATTGAAAAGTACAGATGTAGTTTAGCTATATGTAAGTGTTTACCCTAATAAAAATATGGAATGTTAGTCCATATATATAAAAAGATTGCTTGCAGGAATGTGATCGGACTAGAGACGCTAAAGATGACGTATACAATAAAAGGTAGGCTAAGATAAACATGCCGTCACCTGTAGTCATTCAATTGTTTATAAATATTAGTCCAAGCTCCTGCTTGAGACAACTACCCCACGACCTATGATTCAAACGGCCTACGTGATCTGTAGCGTGTCTCATTTTGATTGTGTGTTCGTATGAAACTATGTCATTTGTATGTATGTTCATATGTTCGAACTACTGTCTGTTCCTTCATAACTTGTAACAGAGATGGTAGCAGGCAGAACAGAGTTAGCTATCGTCATTAGAAGACCTGTACCTCCTTACCTAAGCTTTATCATGTAGAGGAATAGGATTAGCCATCACATTGGCAGAAGCGATCAAGCTATCGTTATTAGAAGACTTGTACAATCATGCCTGATCTTCACCATGTAAAACTTCAGAAGAATATATAATTTTTTATACTAGTGTTTTCTACAAGAACCTCACCGAACCAACATGAGTTTAACACATCGTCGTAATAACCAACAAGATAATACCGAACTCGTAAGTGATCTACAAACCCCCAGACACTCCATTGAAGATGGAAGTGCAATACAACCGACTTAGCGTAAGATTATCGCAGTCTAACATTACCTCATAGGGCGCCTTATCATACAAGGCACAAGCCTAATATTGGTGGCCAGGGTACCAGAAGAACTCTACAACGTCCTACGAAGAAAAAAACCAGAATAATAAATCATGTATCATAAGAAGTCAACGACGACGGAAGCAGCAGATTCTTCAAGCAACCTAGTATCATCGTTAGTGAGCGACTTCAGAAAACAATAAGAACTTTTCAACGACGACGAAAACAACAAGATTCGTCAAGCAACTTAGTATCATCGTTTAGTGAATAACTTCAAGAAAACAAAACCGACGTGTCTTTTTCCTACTCGGCAACGGAAGCTTCGTCTCTCATTAGAATCATTCAAGAAAACATCGTTAGTGAGCGTTTCCGGCACTCCAAGCAACAAACCGAACGCGTCTGCAGCATCGGATCTTTCAATTCAAGGGCTCGAATCATCGAAACAACGCGCACGGGGTCGGGGGAAACTGTGAAGCCAAACCAGGTCATC
This sequence comes from Macrobrachium nipponense, assembly GCF_015104395.2. Taxonomy (NCBI): domain Eukaryota; kingdom Metazoa; phylum Arthropoda; class Malacostraca; order Decapoda; family Palaemonidae; genus Macrobrachium; species Macrobrachium nipponense. Next base: position 32,890,472 of record NC_087213.1, read on the forward strand.
CGCTAAATAGAGAAGGAGGACCCAAGGCCGTGTGTCGTTATCGGAACACCGTGGACTTCCCCACAAAAGCAAGCTAAGTACAATTTTTTATTCATTTGGAGTAATCTTTGAGTGTTTCCTTTGCAGGTCGAATTTCGTTATTCCTGTGGCTGAAGTACGAGACATTCTTAATCTTACTTTTTACAGAAATTATCAACATCATTGAGATTTCGCTACTGCGAGTTTTTATCTGAGTGTCTGTTTCCAGAAGTTCTACTGAAATATCATAATCATATACTATGTTAATTTTATCATTTTGGGTGATTATTAATCCCTTACGTAACAAATCATATTAAACAGTGAATATGCGTTTACGCAGTGGACGTCTGTATTTATACAGATGCATGGATAGGGTCGTTAAGCACCGTAGTGATTAGAAAACACACAAAAAAACAAGTGGAACACCCGTACAAATCTATATAAATTAGAGGTAACACTATTCGGGTCATCATGACAATAAATGCTCCTTTGCAAAGTCCCGCTCGCAGTTTTAGCCTTGAGTTTTTTGAGTTATATAAAATATCGAACCTCAATGACTCAACTTAACTTTAAAAATATGGCTGGATTGCAAGGAATAACATGTCTGTAAAAAACTTTCATCAGGCTAAATGCGCTGACCAGGATCCCTCACTATTTCAAATTTTAGCAAAGAATGAAGTACAAACAGTTAATATTGAATACAGTAGAGATAACTTGTCTTAATAGTAATCGCTCAGTTCCTAATAGTTCGTCATTCATTGCTTTATACGTAACCAGCAACATAATGCTAAAAACACACAATACGTTGCCGATGGTAATAAAGAGAAGGATCCTAATTATTACAAAAGAAATATAGAAACAGTAGCCCGTTCAGAATCAAACAAGCAAACTCGGTGACTGTGTCACCTAGTCAAGCGGACAAGGTCAGTCAAAACTGCCGAAGTTTTCGAAGCAAAGCAAATTCCACACAATAAGCGACTCTAGCAGAGTGGGGAAAAGCGATGTTTTATCATACATACCGATATCTTTTTGAATTAAAAAGGATTTTTTTTTTTCCTATGAAACACACGACCGTATAAAGTAATCAGAGCAGGTTTTCGTTTTTTTTTTTAATACGTAAGTTATATAAGTAGTGGTGGATAAAGCCCGACTGTACGCGGCCGTAAAAATTAGAATATTTCTTGTTTATTCCTTTAGTACACGTAATATCCTGTATTTACGGACTCACCGTCTGTTGTTCGAACTTCCCTAATGAGAAGTCCGGACCTAAGCGAGCGTTTACAGATACCTCTATAGTATAAAAAACATTGATCTGTATCTAGTGTAATTGTAAGATTCATCTACGTATACAAAATATTATCTTACATCCTGCAAAATAAGGCGTGTTTATCAAAGGAAAATCCTATAAACCTTCAAACATATTAGAATCAGTTTGAACAAAAAAGAGACAGTTAATCAAATAACTAACTTATATAAAGGAACAATACATTTGTCTCATAAATCGATACATTTTGTTTCAAATGACCCAACAGAACTCTCCCACAACCGCAGTCGTAGTTTGCACGCAAAATCTCGAGAAGCATGCACCCTCGAATGTCTTAGTGCGTGTAAAAAGACTTTGCTGGGAAATGAAATTTTAATCCTTCCGACACTGAAATATAACGATTTCCCGCGAACAAAGCCCTAAAAGTATACATATCGTGGATACGGAAGTTATAAAATATCGCATTTTTTATTGTTGCTAATTTTTAATCACGCCCAACCAGTCGTGGATGAATCTCTCTGATAATCTATCTAAAGTAATATCCGTAAAGTCATTCAAGCAGAGGATTCAGCAGAATTTTTTTTTATTCTTTTACCTGAATACCAGGAAGTTTCTCCACTGGCGGAGTGATCTCTGAAAAAAACAAAAAAAAACGGATGTAATTTACACAAAACACGGTCTAAGGACAAACATAAAGCTATTTACTACCTTCGTATAGATTCTCAATGAAATTTTAAAATAGAGATAAATGACGAAGTTGAAAAATGTTAGTATAGGAGCCATTAGGAAATCAAATAAGCCCATATAATTTTTTCCCTCAAACGTCATGCCATAAAAGATCGGACTTGGCGTATCTGCGCAGATACTGTCGCTTAAACAAGGAAACGACTCCCGATAGTTTCCAGTGCCATGTACCGACGACATCTTATCTCTGTTAGGTTAGAATAAATTTTTTTTTTCACCAACTTGGACTTACTTAAAAGCTTTTACCAGATACCATTACCTAAGTGATTGTACCTCATACACCGTTTTTCAGCACACTCAGGGGACATTATCAATTTTTACGTATGCCTCGGCCTTACGTTGCACCCCAATTACAATATAGTGTTTAGAGACTTTTAGGGGATACCCTACATTCCTATATGGATGATCTTGTAATCTTTTCTAATACCTTAGAAGTACATTCACATAAAGTAGAGCTAGTGCTACAGAGACAAGGACAAATAATCTCAGAGTAAAATATCTAAATGTGAGTTTTTTTAAAACCGACCATGTTGATCTAGGTTTTATGTGTCTAGTCAAGGTCTTAAAGTAGTCTATGGTAAGGTGTCGGCTATTCATAACTTTCCGGTACTTATTAACGTAAAAGGGGGATACAGCACTTTTGCGCTTTAGTGGGTATTACAATCGTATGCAAATATGTAACTCTTCAATCATGACAGCTCCTTTAACAGATCTTAAAAGCGGAATAATGCAGCTTACCTAACTTAAAAAGCCCTAATATTGGTGATTTAAATAAGGAATTTTTTTTTTATTGCAAACAGACGCCTCAGACCAAGGGGTAAGAGGGATACTACTTCAGCAATATGATAAAACAGTTCTTTCCTATAGCTTTTTATTCACGTAAACTAAAGCCCTCTGAAAGTAAATATGCAGTAATAGGCAAAGGAAGGGCTAGGTATCTTTAACTAACTAGTACATTTTAAGTTCATAATCTATGGCTACCCTGATAAAGTCCTTACTGAACATGAGTCCTTTACCTAGTTTTTCAAAGGCTTTAATCACAGTCCAAAAGGAACTCGGTGACAAATGATCATTCAGGTCTTTGGAGCCAAGATAAGATATCTACCTGGGAAAGCAAATATCATAGCTGACGCATTATCCCGCAATCCCGCACCATACAGCAAAGAACCATTAATTAGACTAAAAGATATAGAAACATCCGTGCCTATTGTTAAACCGTATCTAAACAAGTAAATTCCTTAACCCAAGGGATCGCGACGATTGAATATCTGGGTTGGAGCGCAGAACTGTTACAAACTGAACAAAGCAAGTGTCAACAGTGATAAGCAAAACAATAAACACCAAACCAATAAACACTTCGAACGGAAACAGGGTCAGCGGCTAAGCAAACCAATAAACACTTCGAGCAGAAACCCTAAAGCAAAAACTATATTAAAGTGTGTGTATCAGAATAATGTAATCAAATGTAATATTATATGTAGGTCCGTGAACGAGGAAAACTCGAAGAACACAGCAGATGACTAACGACCAGGTAGTAATAATAATCTCTTTCATACCAATCGTCATAAACTGGTTGCATTCCGTCATCCAGGGTTCCCTCCTATGTCACAGAAAGCCAAATCACTATTTTACTGGCCTACAATGCTTACAGATTTAAAAAGCACTAACTAATTGTAACACGTGTCATGAAAACAAGGGATACACTAAGACACCTGTCAGTTTAAGGGCCTAGGGCCTGCTGCCAAATCAATCCTTGAAAGAATATAGTAGAATTATTAACAGAATTACGAGTCTGACAGAGGGAATACACACTTCTTAGTGTTAATAGTTCCTTGACACGTTATATAGAATTAATAGCACTAAAAACAAACACCGCAATTGAGTGCGTTAGGAATATTTATGAGTGCTAAATCAGTAAATATGGAATTCAACACATAATAATCTGTGACTCGGGTGGTGTAAATCAATAATAATCTCCTTAACACGTTGTGTGAATTCCTTTCCATTAAGAAAAACCAATAATATATTTTATCACCCAGAGTCAATCGGTTTGTAGAATAACGGATAAATTAAATAGGAAGTGTCAATGTCTACGAGTTACAACTCGTGATATTGGATCCGAACTGGATTTTATAGCGGTTCTCGCGGTTTTAAATACTTTATCATTTATATCTCGTATCTATAGAATTGATGCCGCAAGTAGCCTTATACGGTACGCCGCTAGAACACTTTTCCACATATTCAAGCCAACCATTAATTTATCAAATATATATATATATAAATAAATAAATATAAAAAATAAATAAAATAAATATGGATACAAGTGGAGTCAATATAATACACTCCGTAAGAAGTCGGAAGGGTTACAAATTATAATAAAAAAAGGAATCACGATAAAATCAATAAGCAAAACGTAACCATAGATTAATTAAATATCCAAATATATATGCGTAAAGATTTGAACTCTAAACTTAACGCTTTAGTAATGACAAATAAGCTAAAAGTTCAAACACATATCCAAAACCTACTGACATATTGTCTGTCCCGGTGATTTATATTCGTAGTCAATGAAAAAAAAAATAATAATAATAAATAAATAAATAAATAAAAAAATCAAATAAAAGAGATTTTAAAGTCAGGAAGTCTAGAAGTGAAAATGTTATCTATGAATAATCTATATGAATCTTATACAGGGCTAATAATATATATAGAATTTGTATGGAAACCTTTTTCATATAGTTTGAATAAGGAATATTTAATTTAACATAATTACAATTATGCAGATTTCCAACATGAAAACTAATAATATTGTTCAATTTGGTACTGTCAGACATTCTTCTCATGTGGGTCGAGTATTAAAAAACAAAAATTTATCCTAAAGTCGTATCTCTACAGCAAGTAACGTAACTCTTAAGCTGGTGACGACGTCATCAGTTCTAGAAGGTCTGTCGCGTTTGGCCGTATCAGCATTGATTCCTTTAACCTCAAATATGCGCTTGCAAAACAGATTGCCTGGAGAAAGGAATGCTTAGCCCGAACTTCTCATGGGCAAGGCAGACGTTAGGTACAAGTCTATCGGTTATGCGCAATGCAACTTGCAATCATTTTAAAATTAATAAACAAAATAAGGAAATAGAATTTCTATAACATCAAAATGAATTAATTTTTTCTGAACCTCATAGACATTTAGAAGTATCACGATATGGATATGGATTATTTACTTGCAACATTAGCTTATTACAATCCAGGTAAATCACATTTATGGAAAATGTCACATTTCCTTGAAAAACCCAAAGTTATTTAGAAATTAGTTACATAGGGTTTTTTTTTCGTTGCATCTCCTACCTATTAATAAGTTTTTTAAATTACCCTCAGAGGATGCGCGCGAGAAAATTGAATATGAAACTTTTGTTAGGGGCACATAGGATCAGATTTTATCACAACTTAATTTCAGTTAGCATAGAGAAAATACAGAATCATGATTAATCTTCTCTTTGACTCTTATTGCTGCCTGGCAATCTTACAAATAGCTCCGTTTTCCACTTCTTTGTCTAGTAATTTACTACAGTAATATCGAATTTTTCTTTGGGATTTGTATTGATATCTGTTTATTTGTTATAATTATGGATATTTTTACAGTCATCATAGACCTGGATAGGTTCACTCATTGTTAATGCCATGGATAAAAAAAGTTTGTACAGCGGACTCTTTTGAATTCCAAAATATCAGCGAATTCATGTGGGTTAAGTCTGGTCTAAATGGCTCTCTCTTTTCCTCCCTGTATTTGGATGTCGTCTGAATTTACTTTGCCCTTTTGTGACAAGTATAATTTCACTTGCAGGCTGATTAATGGAACCTGGTTACAGTATCCTGCAGTACGAGAATTTCACATCGCACTTCAAAAAATCGTTCGTCGCAGCGGACGACTACAGTCAAGTAACAAACCGCCTACAATGTGAAAGGAATTTCATGGACTTCTTCGACGACACCGTATCTCGTCGTTAATCTCGTTTTCATGCGGAACGCTCCGGCGGCTGTCGGAATCGACTACGAAAGGGGACATACTTCCGACAATTACGACCCGAAGGATATTCAACTCTACTTTGCTGGCGAAGGACTCGTGCTGGGGATGTTTTTTATTCATCGCGAAACGTAATCGTGTAGCTTAGGATGCAGAGAATAAGTGATGAGCGCAAAATGGAACGTTGGACCTGCCCAGGCAAATTTTCCCTTGTTTTTAACCATTGAAAAAGGCCGTTTCATTTGGCTAAAGGTGTTGTTCTGGAACTGTGTAATGGACGAAAAGTTGTTCGAAAGCTAGTTAAAAGTGAAGTAGTATAACCTCGGTCATGTATCCTATATATATAAAGTATCATGTATCCTATATATAATTGATCATGAATAACAGAGTCGAAATATATCTTTGCGTGTACGCAATAGGAATCTCTTATATAAATGATCATAAATAACAGAATCTAAATATATCTTTGCGTGTACGCAGTAGGAATCTATTTAAAGTGTCACATATATTAATCATAATTTATGAATCCATATACATATGTATAAACAAATCAGGTAGCCTATAATCAATCTGTTACCTTTTTTCTTACCAATATCTGCAGTTATTTATGAGTTAGTATATGAATTAATGGATCAGATATAACAGTTAGCATAAACATTAATATTTTTATCAATTCATATATGAAATTTTTTATACAGTTAAAATATGATTTTTATCATGTTAATCTCATTCTATGCAATTGTCAGAGTACATTAGTATTTTCTGTATATGTATCTTAATGAAATGAAGTGAAAAAGAACTGTATCATTATAGATCACGTGATCACTATTATTTACCCATATCATTGTTTTATATTTTATTATTTGAATCAATCCATGTACACCATGAATTTTTTATTTACTTATATATATATTCACATAGTGTCTGTATCACACTCCTATAAGTCAAATGCAAGTCAAGTTTGAGTAATATTCAGTAGTTGGTTTTGGTAGCTGACCGAGCCTGATGTAAGTGTTTACATAATAAAAATATGGAATGTTAGTCCATATATATAAAAGATTGCTTGCAGGAATGTGATCGGACTAGAGACGCTAAAGATGACGTATACAATAAAAGTAGGCTAAGATAACATGCCGTCACCTGTAGTCATTCAATTGTTTATAAATATTAGTCCAAGCTCCCTGCTTGAGACAACTACCCCGACCTATGATTCAAACGGCCTACGTGATCTGTAGCGTGTCTCATTTTGATTGTGTGTTCGTATGAAACTATGTCATTTGTATGTATGTTCATATGTTCGAACTACTGTCTGTTCCTTCATAACTTGTAACAGAGATGGTAGACAGGCAGAACAGAGTTAGCTATCGTCATTAGAAGACCTGTACCTCCTTACCTAAGCTTTATCATGTAGAGGAATAGGATTAGCCATCATCATTGGCAGAAGCGATCAAGCTATCGTTATTAGAAGACTTGTACAATCATGCCTGATCTTCACCATGTAAAACTTCAGAAGAATATATAATTTTTTTATTTACTTAGTGTTTCTACAAGAACCTCACGAACCAACATGAGTTTAACACATCGTCGTAATAACCAACAAGATAATACCGACTTTCGTAAGTGATCTACAAACCCCCAGACCACTCCATGAAGATGGAATGCATACCAACCGACTTAGCGTAAGATTATCGCAGTCTAACATTACCTCATAGGGCGCCTTATCATACAAGGCACAAGCCCTAATATATATACAGAATATGGAAAAGTAACCATGTCGTTTTTCATGTCCTGAGGAGAGAGATTAAGGGAGTGCAGAAAGTGATAGAAAAATGATTAATGATCATGAACGAAATGTAAAAAGGCATAAAAAGCGCAAGATAATGTTAAGGTGTAACTTGGGGTTCCGGCAAGGTACTGTATCTTCCTTCTACAAAACCTTTGCCAGACCAATGGCGCGATGAAATTAGCCGAGCAGGATTGCACATAGATTGTCGTTCCGAACCCAATGGACGATGCATCCTGCACTGAAGCGCAAAAAAATGTAGTGCCATTTGGTTACTTCATAAGACAATGGTATGATAAGATGGCGATGGGCGAAAATACCAATAGACTATCATCCAGTCTCTTGGCTGTTGGTGATGGTGGAAGTTATACAAAGAAATGAAATACATACAAGAATATGCATTGTGTTTTATTAAGCATGATTTATATTGTTCCTCCCTTTCCCTTTGCAAAGAGACGCATTTCTGCTATCCCTGTTTTATCAATTTTGGGTTTTTTTTATTCGAAAAGTTAGAACAACAGAAACAAGTAATAATATGCCAAGGTTTCTTCGGCGCAAAAGTTTTCTGCATAGCGTATAAACCTGTATGAAACTCTCAGAACGGACCGTAAAACTTTCAGCCGGCGGCCCATGAAACTTTAAGACACGGCCCAGTGGGGGGTGGCCTGTGTTGTTGGCCCTACAGCTGTGCCAGACGCACGATCATGGCTAATTTAAATATTACATAGAGTAAAAACTACTGAGGCTAGAGGGCTGCAACTTACCATGTTTGATGACTGGAGAAGGAATGATCAACATACCCATTTGCAGCCCTCTAGCTTGCTGTAGTCTTTAGTCTGAGGGCGGACAGACAAATGGCCATCTCAATCCGTTTCCTTTTCCAGAAAAAACTAAAAAATTATGAAATAATAGTATATTTATGTATAATAATTATATATATATATATGTATTTCCATATAATTTACAGTATATATATTTATAAAATTACAACGGAGAATGGTCTATGTTGTTATAGATTTAGCTGGTCTCAGGCCAGCACGTGCATTTGGCTGTTGGGGCAGGTTGTGTAATTCGTCTATGATGGCCTACTCAGTGGATTACTAAATTCTTTATCATCATTTTTGTGAACAAGCTATGGTTATTTTATTTTGTATTTCTGAAAGTAAAGTAGGTTTCCAAACATAAATGAATTTCCCCTACAGTAATGTGTTGGAATCCTCCTCCAAAAAGTACTACCATTTCAAAGGTAAATATGCAAAATGCTACATATCTGATATTTAATTTACCTTACCTTTTAAGTAACTTGCGCAAGAGCCAATATAATTTTGAGAAACTTCATCAGTTGTAATAAAAAACTAAAACAAACCGCGTTCGAGGAAGTATTAATAAGCGGATTGAAAACTCATGCAGAAAATTGTAGGTATGAGCAATGAAGGAAAACATGAACTACTGCATACGATTCCTGTCGTGTTGCTGCAAATAGAATAATGTTGTTGATTCGGAGTAATTTACCATAAATGGACTTGGAAAAAAAAAAAACCGTTTATCTGGTTATGGACTGACGATGAAAAGATAAAGCCGTGATATTCGAAACCCTTATTATCTATGGTATGCTAGAGGATAAAAGTTCATCTGCCAGCAAAAATGTTAAGTAGTCCTTACTACATTTATTACCTTACGTTGAATGAAATTTATTTCTAAAAAACCAGGTTAGGGTTAACACCTGGCCACTAATTTGATCCCGGTGATATTTCCATTAATAATACTATAATAATGAATAACTAATTTTAAGTAAATAACATATTAATAGCGTGGTATACCTTCAAAACATCATGATGATGACATAGTTAAAACAGTGGTAAAGCCGATTAGGATTATGGAAATAATGATACTATGTCATAAGCTGTTGCATTGACTACGGACTGTTAGAGACTCGCATGGATAGGTTTCTCATGCGTCCGAACATTCAATATACACAAACACAGTTGCCCGGAAGAAACAGCTTAAACTGCTGGTCTGAAATAGTATTTAGTGCTTCATACAGGTGTAGGAAGTATCTTCTTTATCTCTATTATTATGGAAGGTGTAGGTTTGTTTTATTTGTTCCCAATCTACCACATATTTTAATGTTCCATTTGGATTTCCTTCAACGATATTGATGAATCATTAGTGTTTCGTCTGCTCAGTGATTTCAACCATTCTTTTTCTTCGCTATTCATACTCTCTGCCACTTGGTGTCGTCTCTGTCTATATATTGATAAATACTCTTTCCGTTGAGCTGAAGGTGGGATGGCCTTCTCATTTTCTGCGGCCCTCTCTTCATCTAGGCAAGCTTTCTAGGTGCTGGTAAGCACTCAAAGTATGTGACGATTTCCACCATAATACATCATCTCACTTGGAATATAACAATCACTAAATGTACATTCGTCAACTTTTACATTTCCTTCCTTACGCTCTCAACATCCACGTCTACAAACATTCTGCAATTCACGTTAATCCTTTCTACTGCTTTATCATTCGATCAGCTTCTTCCAGTCTTTCCTAGGGGTGGCGGGTTGGGGGTTTTCTTTTACCAAATTCTTCCCTTTAGCGTCCTCATCCATTCTTGCTTTTTTTCTCTCACACTTTCTCCAGTCTCTCTATTTTTTCATGTATATTTACGCACTATTCTCTTTCCCATTCACTTGCACTTTCTCTTTAGTTTTACCTGTGCAATTATACCAACAATTCAAGGGTTGGGCCAGCCCTCGCCCTTAAATCCTTCCTACCGTTATCGATGCTATCATTTTCTTTCTCATCAAACACCATCTCTTTTCTATATCATTTATTGTCCCATGTTGAACACACACACACACTCTCTCTCTCTCTCTCGTCTCTCTCTCTCTCTCTCTCTCTCACGCACACACACACACACATATACGTACATGCACACCCACACACACACACCACCACATATATATATTATATATATATTATAACATCAAAGCAATCTCTCTCTCTCTCTCTCTCTCTCTCTCTCTCTCTCACACACACAAACATATCCTATATATATATAATATATATATATATATATATTATTCCTTGGGTGTTTTCTTGATATTTTAGAGAGGTTGTCAAAAAGACGACTTTGGGCAACTTTTGTTATAGGCAAAAAAGTCCGCCATTAGGGACAAAACAACTTTTCTCAATAACTCTGGATCTGAGAATGGAAACGAGAAGATGGTGGTGCCTGACCCCTTGTTTGTGAGGTCAAGGATGAAGATAAAAGGATTAAGTATATTGTATCTTGCATTTCTAGTGTGACAAATTCTTTATGCAAAATGGATTTAAATTGATTCAAAACAAAACAGATCTCACGGTAAAACTGAAAATTGACTAGATAGGTTTATACTTCATAAGAATTTATAAAAATAGACACTACTGTAAGCTATTAACAATTCTAATGTAATATAGTACTTTGTAAGAGCAAAATTACCCTAAAAATACATTATGCAGTGTTTCATGAACATTGCTCAATATCTACATAGATAAGAAAAAACAAAAAAGGCTTAGACAGGACATGAAAATGGCTAAGACAAACATGCTGACGAGTCTTGCAAGCATGACGAAAGTCAAGAAAATGATTAGTTCTAACTAATTATCATCAACATCAGAGATATCAGAACCATCAGTTTTCTTCCAGCTGATCAGTTTTCATCAGAAAAGGGTTATAACATCCATCCACACCTCCACACACGCAGTACACACTGCAAGATATTTTACTTTTGTGACTTGAACAAGTTGCATAACTACAGGCCTTTGCCTTCCGTTTTGCAGCCACAACTAACTGCGTCTATCAGACCAGGAGGGGCTGGTGGAATAGCAGCAATAGCAGGGGATGGTGTTTTATCTTTCACATTCCATCCAAATTTTTCAATATCTACGGTTGGGTGTCCTGGCTGATCAGTCGCTTTCCATAATTTGAAGGTGTGCTCTGTGTGCACGGAGGAACAGTTGGCATCTGTGGGAGACAAGGCCATGATTCGCATTGGTTTTTGTTTTTTTCCTTGTGTAAATCTTATGGCGGGCTGCGTTTCATCGAGATCCCCTGAGGCATACCATACAATGCTGCAAAAAAAAATTCCTACCGTCCTGCTTTCTAAGATCATTTTCGGTAGCATTTTCCTCATCAAGTATTCCATCGAATGCAGGGAAAATTTAATCCTGACGGCAAAGATATTCAGAGCACTTATTTTCCCTTTACTGAATGGATATGATACTTAACACAACCGGTCAGTGAGTGCATACCCAACAACTGCAAACATTTAGGACCCAACTTTGTGCAAGTCTCATTTACATTAATGAATTCTCCATTCCAACAGTCCATTTGGACTTCACATTTTGAATGCAACTCAGCTTTTCAAACCCAGTAAATTAGCAGAACCAGCACATCAGTATCATTACTAAGAACTGATTATTTTGTTGCTTTTGCTACTTGTAGCATGTATGTAATCATTGTAATATCAGCTTCATTGTGTTAAAAGGCACCGCTACTTTGACATCTAAAGTTATATCACTGCCAAAGCTGATAGAGGTTGTTAATGCTGAAGGCTTCTTTTTGATGTTTTTGTTCTTCATAATGGCATTCCAACTGGGGAGTTGACTGGTAAGAGTAAGGTCGTAGCTTGTAGTACTTTCACTACCATGTCTCTCTCTCTCATGGTCCTTGATTGAAAGTCATCTTACTTATCAAATACCAGTATCTCTTCACAATGTTTTTGGGGTATTTAGAGAGGTAACTCTTTATGCTGTCAACAAGCACAGTTACGTCACCACCATGAGACCATGTTATATGATAGAGTAGTTGTTGCGCATTCACGATGATATATATATATAATATATGTGTGGGATGTGTGATGTGGTATGTGTATATATATATATATATATATATTATATATATATATATATATATATAGAGAGAGAGAGAGAGGAGAGAGACGAGAGAGGAGAGAAGAGAGAGAGAGAGAGAGAGAGGAGAGAGAGAGAGAGGGAGAGCACTACCGTTATTCATGTGTTCTGTGTAGTCATTTATTACATACATGAGTTATTCATTTTATACTAAATGTGTATGGCCTTTGAAAACATGGGATTAGACACCAAAATATTTTCATTATAATTCTCCGGTAAAGCAATATTTGCGAAAATAGGTTTTGAGATAATGACGGCATAAATGTGTACGTAGAAAACAATGCCCAAGGTAGTTATTTTGACAACCCACCTCGAATGCCTTGGATTACCCATAAGACTGTATGTCAAACATAAACCATGTACTATAGAAAAATTTATAGGTTCGCTATAGAAGTCAGTGGACTACTTTGTAGAAGAATGGTATTGATGGTAAATGACCCTAAACTAGCCAATCTTTTTTATTCTCCTTGAATGCTCTAATTCCTAATTGGATGGTAATTGAGGAATATTCAATCGTCATTAGGCCAATTTGGGGTAAACCAAGCAATGTTTCAGAATCTGTATCTCTTTAATATTGTTTCAATATGATTATATATTTTTTTTTGCAGAAGGCTTTTGCAAATATATTTTTCTTTATTTTACAGTTGCTTATTATGTGTGAAATGGTGAAATGGCAAAGAATCAATCTCATACTTATGGAATAAAAATGTTTTAGAAATAATCAGCCAGCTGGTTTATTTCTCGTTTACTAAAACATTCTTTTTACTATAAGAGTGGTAATGACTCTTACCCATTTCATACATAATAAGCAATCATAAAATAACAACGAGTATATTTACAAATATTTCCTGAATAAAAACCATGTAAAGATCCTGCATATTCTTAAAGAGGTACAAATGTTGAAACTTTGCTGGTTTTACCCCAAATAGGCCTAATGATGGTTATGGAGTGCTCAGTTCCTCCCAATTAGGAATACACTGCTGCACTTCCTCATTAGGGCCTCTTCCCTCTCGTGTCCTCAATTCTTTGTTTATTCTTTAGTTTATTATATGTAACCCCTTCAGAAAGTTAAGTGGGAGGCAAGTGTTCTTTCGTGATTTCAATTATCATTAACGCAGGTAAAATGCGTTTACAGAGTTTTATGTATATCCAGGGTGTTATGAACCGACGATGGTTCATCAGGTTCTTTAAACTTTAAAGCAAACGGGACCTGTAAAAACTGGCAGTGAATGAGACCAACAGTGGAGGAAGGAACTCTACCAAAAAAAAAAAGGTTACTTAAAACTAAATTTATATTTATAAATAGTATACATTATCTACAAAATGAGTCAGTAGCTAAAACCTATTAATCACTTTAAAATGAAAATAAAAGAAAAGCCAATACATAAATGTCAAAAACTGACATTACAACTAAATGAACGAATCATTAATACATGAGCAGCACAGTAAATAAATCTCACAAAACACAGGGGAATCATTACAATAAAGGATCAGATAATCACATAACCAAATAGTCAGTCAATTAAACCTCAAATTTACCCAAATGACTGAACAAAAACTTGAGTGTAGTAACATTAAAAATACTTATTAGTGATTATACAACCAAAATGATACACTCTGAAATTACACACTTCCATATAACTAGAACTTTTTTGTCTCAAAAATACTCTGTCTTAATAACAAGAAATAAATACCAGAACCACAATAAGGTTACACAGAGGTGGGCTCACAAAATATGCACAGACGAACTATCAATCGTAACAGCCTTATGCTGCCATCTGAAACGAAGCCACTCCAACAGACGAGTCGAACTTTCTAACATAGCTAACAGATTAACTCTGTCGTAGAGACACCCACACGCAGCCATCAGGAACGAAGTCACTCCAACAGATGAGTTGAACTTCCAATGCAGCCAATGCAGCCAACAGACGAGCTTGTCGTAGAACACCGACACGCTGCCATCAGGAACGAAGCCACTCCAACATATGAGTCGAACTTCCAACGCAGCCAACAGACTAACTTTGTTGTAGAGAGACACCCACACGCTGCCATCAGGAACGATGAGTCGAACTTCCAATGCAGCCAACAGACGAACTTTGTCGTCATGGACAGGCACATGCTGCCAACGGAGATGATGCTACACCACCAGACAAGGAGATCCCCAACCTCTTGTCGAGACCAAACGGTAAGCAAAATCTGCAGCTGCTCCATACTGACCCCTCGAAGTTGTGCTACTGACTGACTAAAATCAGGCATCGTACGGCAGACGTCAACTCACTTTACCCCAAAGAGAAAGAAGAACAGGTTAATGATTAACAGGGGTAAACAATAAGGAACAAGCGGATTACGATTGTTCTAAACAAATTAACCTGACACAGGGTGGGTATTCTGTTCTCATGGAAAATATGGGGATATGTGAAGTCTTCATAATAAAAAATAATCAGGTAAAACCATAAAGGTCATGCTTCTCCTTTTTACTCTATTTATTCATGTATGTGCTTTAAAAAATGACGGAAATATTTTTGAAATTTGTTTTTTATCATTTCTATCATTAAAGAGGAATTTTAATTGTCAAAACAAACGAATGAATGATACATTTTACTTTTCAAATAAATGAACGGGACTGCGTGATATATTATCCTGTTATCATGCTAAAAAAATCATTGAATAGATCCAGCATACAAAAACAATCATATTGTTTATCAGTGTTACAGACATCGAACATCAGACAGGGAAAAATGAAAAAAAAAATAACGAATTAAATCATTTTGCTGTGCCTTGGAAAAATACTAAAGAGTAAAAAGTAAAAAGATTTACCAGAGTGATCAGAATTTTTTTTTACAGAAAAAATAAGCCAGTCGTTGGTAGCAAAATGGCCTTTTTAATCAAAGAGGAACCAATGAATGGAAGTCGACCAATATAACTTTCAAATAAATACTTTCAGATTAAACCTGGTCTAACGAGGCCGTTAAAGCAATAAATATAAAATAATAAGTAAAACGTTTATTGTATAAAACAAATTATTTTATTAATGAATTTCATTACTTATTAACTTCACTAACGAAATTCACAGTTTACTTTTTTGCTCTTTCTTGTTCGTCTGAACATTTATCTGTCGCCACAGTAACTGAAAACTGTGTTAACTTCTGACTGAGTAAAATTTTATTGACAGTTGGGATAAAAGTGAAGGAAAAGAGCTTCCTTTGAGTGAACTTTCAAAATTGCCTAGGATCATGGATCAGAACACTTGCAAGTCTACTTTATACAAGAAAGAAAATGAATAGGCCTACAATACAAAATAACAAATATAAATTATACTCATTTAAGGCTATTCTTTACTAATTTCATAAGGGATTAAACAACGGTTTATGGGTTGAGGTTAACACTTCTATGAAAGGTACAACTAACAGCTCACTGTTGAAAGATCTGTGGTATGCCCCTGGCATACCTTACCATCGGTTTACCCAGCCGAGTGGTAGGGCTCGCAAACTCAACCCGTAAAAGGTTGCAGAGAAACCAGCCTATTTCCTACTTTAAAATGGTACTCCAGTCAAATTTTCAAATTATTTGAATGAGTAGTGTACTATGTAGCCTATAGTTGTAATGTGGTACGTGGGTTGATTTTTTAAAGTGTCTGATTCGCAATAGAGAATTGTATTAGCAAATTTATCAGCTATGTTTTTTTTCTTTTTTTGTATGCCATCATCGAAGACCCATATGATGACGCAGTTTAATCATTCAGTTAATGTTTCAAATAAATATCGAATCTGTTTAAAAAGGACCGGAGGCTGTCTTGCATTTTTCAGCGATAATACGATACACTCTTGAGCCACTGTCTGGCCTGGTTGAAGGAACCGGAAACACTAGAATTTAATGTAAGATAGATAGAATGATATTTTGAAATCAAAATGGCGTTGCACCCGTCGATATCATGGACATTAAAATAGGCATAATTGTAGATACAGAAATATCAGAAAAAGATAACGCATCAATCGATTAACGAGTAGAGAGGAACATACATATAATTATTTTTCGGAATATTTGTTTATCTATATTTTGAATAGCAATACACCGAATCACTGAGCAATCAATACACTGACCAATCAGTGCATTTATATATCTCGAAATACAGCGCAGTTACTAAGGTCATTGTCCTGTATCTTACAAAAGAGTGGAAAAAAGCAAATATTTATCATGAGATAAATTCCAGTGTTTGCTATCTTCTGGGAATTATAATCCTGATTGCCACTAGAAAACGTTTACTTGATTTCTTTTTTACAAATGAAAATTATAAATCGAAGTTGAAGTGCAATTTTTAAAATTTGATGCGACATAACTTGTTAAGTTCTAAACCTCATGATGACTTAACCTATTCTCCTCTATCTTTCTATAATTTGAAGTACAATGAGGATACAATATCGATAGAGTATCATAACAATTTAGCTTCCCCTGCAAAATTTATATGTAGGTTTTTGGCTTCGTGACAAAAGCATCCATTTATCAGAAGGCAAGGTCCTGTTGCCTCATCGAGGTTATTTAAACTTGGGGTTGGAAAATTGTTGTTGCAGCAGTCAAAAGGAAAAATTCATGCGAGTTGCATCGCGCGTTTGTACACTAGTAATGAAAATGGAGTGCTGCTTCAAAGGAATAAGGTATAACGTATAATGGAGTAATCTAAAAGTGTAATGGACGGCATTTAGAATGACCAGAGATACCGTGTTCTCCAAAAGGACTTCTGAATAATGAATGGGGAATGCTGGATGCATTCAGCGTTCGTCGAGTTCTGAATCAGAGTCGAAACCGTAATTCAACATATTTCTGAAGCAGTGGGACGACCCGTTTTTTCAGTATGAAGCGCTCTTGTAGAGATGGCATTATCATAGATTCATTTCAACTTGAAATG
This sequence comes from Macrobrachium nipponense, assembly GCF_015104395.2. Classification (NCBI taxonomy): domain Eukaryota; kingdom Metazoa; phylum Arthropoda; class Malacostraca; order Decapoda; family Palaemonidae; genus Macrobrachium; species Macrobrachium nipponense. The sequence goes on from NC_087213.1 coordinate 32,908,152, forward strand.
AATGATGACCGATGATATTGAAAGTTTATATTTCTTTTTCTCTCTGCGCAGATTAGAAGGGTATGCATCCTTATTCCCGTGTATGGTGTATATCTAAACAATTACAAGAAATGACCTCATCAATTGAGACCTCTGCCATTTTTGTTTCTGTGATATGATTAGCTCAGCTATAGTTCTGCTGCTACCAAAAGTAGGGACTCTAGCTTAAGAGCACATTCCTAGAACAAGTCACGGATTGAATGTTTAGTATGTGAGAGTATTACCCATTAAACATAATCAGTAAAGCCCAAACACTTCATCTTGTTTGTATTTATTTGTATTACGCATTATTCAACAACTGCAATGCAGAAAACTGAGCCAAGAAGACTTTGTTAAGTATTGACTTGCTGTGCAACTCTACTGTTCGCCTTTCCGTTTATAAAACACATAAAAACATAAAAAAAAACATTTATAAGTAAATGAATAGAAAATTAAATAAATTCATACATAAATGAATAATTAAATAAATAACAGAATTCTCATTTTTCTAAACACGAACATATTGCTAACGAAAAATGCACCACTTTTAGACTTCCACGTCGTGCCATTAACAGACGATCAGGAAGAACGGCGTTTTGAAATATCTTTACATTACTAAAATCAAAATACAAAGGTTCACAAAAGTAAAACAGCGCCATTTTCTTTTGTAATGATAACACCCAATGGAGTTCTGGCCTAACACTGGGAGATGAAGCTAATGATTTATGATAAGAATGACTATAGTTAGGTTACTAACAACGGAAGGGAAAATATTTCGTATGTGGGAATTCCACGAAAAAAAGAAAAAAAAAATCACATCTTCCGCAGCCGGAGAATAAGGCTGCTTGCCGTGAAAATTGGATATAAAACTGATCGTTCATCACCATTCATAACATCAGTATGGCAAACGGGCAGCTAGGTACCCTCTGGATAGTTACACAGATGTGAAATTAGAATAAGAATATCCCGATCACAGTTTTCGGCATATTTAGTGTCTTGGCGCCTAACTTGTATGGGTTGCAAAATATAATTTCTCACATTTATGTTCACTCTGCGTAAGTTCGTTATAAGGATAACGCGCGAGGGAGAAGGCACATCATTTAATTGCTGTCGTGAATTTATGCGAATTTGCAAAGGTAATTCATGTTAATGCATCAATCAGCAACTGGTTACTGGGCCGAAAAATTGACGGAAGATGCTAAAAGATGCCGAAAAGGAAACTGCACTCTGGTGACACCGCTAGTCCAACCTTTCAACTGCGGATGGCGCGAGCCGCGACCCATAACCTTCTGGCCTGTTTAAACTCGTCGGTTTGGAAATCACCGTGTGAGGGAAACTAAACGCATGAAAGCAGCGTTCACACTGAATGATATTGGATTAATTCTGGCATCGCATGAAATGGCTTCTGTCTGATATATGGGACTGTAACGACATATTTGTTTGTTTGTTACCGGGGAGGAAAAAGAGAAAAGTTATAAGGGTTTAAAGAAGATAGGATCATCTCGCTGTGTGAATGTTTGAGTTTGCACGTCATTGTTTGCTTACACACTCGTTCTTAACATCATTACTGTGCCATGAAAGCAAGCATTTTTATCAGTATTTGAGTGCCTCATGAGCTGAATTAAAATAGTTATTCTAAGGTACTGATACAACTTCAGAAGTAACTGTTGATTTGTACTTCTTTGGGACCATCCCTATTTGGAGAACACCGACCGGTAAATGGGCCATTAGCATGCACTCATCATTCGATATTCTGTATGCCTTATGACATGCGTTTCACTTGAACCCCTAGACGAGTGAAGGCACACACACACACACACGCACACACACACACACACACACACACACATATATATATATATATATATATATATATATATATATATGTATAATATATATATGTGTGTATATATATATATATATATAATGTATATAGTATAATGTGTATAATGTATGTATATGAACTTGTTCCCCTACCCTTACACACGTGATATTTTATGCTGTCAAATATTAAGTGGCAATTGCAAATAACTTATACCCATGGGAAATTATATCTGATAAGTGAAATTATATCTGATAAGTGCATCTACCCAAACAGAATTCCAGGCTGGACCAAGGCACAGTGACATCGACATTATATGTGTGTGTATATATATAAATATATAATATATATATATATATATATATATATATATATATATATATATATATATATATATGTGTGGTATATATATAGTACATATATATATATATATATATATATATATATATATATATATATATATACATATATATATATATGTGTATATATATATATATATATATATATATATATATATATATTATATATATGCGCTTTTGTATGAAAAACCCGACGAAGGGATCGACCGAAACAGAATGAATGAGACTAAGAGAATAAATGTTTTTCCGAATGCAGACAGACGGTATCAGCAATCAGGTGTTCGTTACTGGAGACAGGGAGAGGGGCGAGAGATTCCCAGGAGTGCCTGGGGGTCTCACTATCGGTTCATTGGATCTTAATGCTTAATCAATGGGGCTGCGTCAACCAGCTCTCACTGATCCTATCAAAGAACACACATCACAAGGTCTCTGACAAGTCCACATCTGGTTTTTATAGAAGAAAGGCCATTGTCCAAACCATCTGCGTCTGCATACTGTGTAGAAATGTAATTGTAATATAAATAATCAAACAAAAAAACTTCTTTCACTTTTCCTCTGAAGATGAAAAAGAAACGCAAAAGATTAGAGTATAAATTGTTTTCTTGTATTTACATTATATTTTACGTAACACTCGAATACTTTCAGGCTGCTGGGCCTAAACCCAGTCTGACCACCTACATCTCTTGCTTGAAAGGGCCGAAGGCCCACAGCTAGGGCCTGAAAGTACGCGAGTGTTGAGTAAAATACTATGTAAATATTTACAAGTAAACAAGTTATACTCAGTAATCTTGTGGGTTTCTTTTTTCGATGTAAATAATGTGACTCGCAATAAATGGAAACTCAGTTCAGTCTGTTGAGAGCAGTTTTTTTCTGTTACTTTTACAAAGAGAGAGAGAGAGAGAGAGAGAGAGAGAGAGCTATACTTCAACCAGAACCCGAGCTCTCCCTTCCATTATACGACCATACATTTCTTTTTCCCATTCTTTGCCAAAATGAGGTTTCACATTATGTGGTTGGGTGCTTTATGAATTCGGCTTATGGCTTTACGGTATATTCAAATATAATCAGATAAATTATAATATATATCTTTAGTTCACCGTTAACTCATGGAGGATGTGAGTGTATCGTCTCATATTCTGACACATCAAAATTTATCATTTGTCAAGTACCACACCAAAACCGAGGACTTAACTAAGTTGATTTATCAAAGGTTTCCTTGAGAAATCGATCATACAAAAAGTTCTATCGTTTGCCTAAACTTTAACACAAAATCATATAAAAAAAATGGAAACCCTATCGAGAAAATCATTCTCATTGCAATACTAAGAAATCGTATTGACATGGGGTGCTGCTCGAAAGAGAAATACTAAATCACTCTCGCACCCGAAACATACCTAACTGAAAACGATTTCTCCTAATTGTCAAATGTAAGGACATGAAGATGACTATGTAAAAAATGAAACGCAACGGAATTAAACTCACCGCAGTCCAAGATTAGTTTTAGGCTCGCCTTTGTTGCCTCAGGCAAGGGAGAAGGAGGGAGAAAACGTGCTTCCAGAGAAGTCCGAGAAGGAAAGGAAGGGAAAGAGTATGATCATTAGATCATGAGTGGGTAGCACTAGGTACATAAGAGGAGAACGGATGCGCCAGAGTGGGACGAACAACATGCGGTTCATAAGATTAATTCCATCCTACACAGATGCAGACCTTGTACAGAAGCTATAGTCAAGGTTACATACATAGACAATTACATAAACGCAAACTAAGAGGCAAAGTAACGCACTAAAACACACAAACACACACACAAATATATATATATATATATATATATATATATATATATATATATATATATAAAGGTTATTGCCACGGAGGAAAAAATGAAAGGCGAGAGAGCCAAGAACTTTCGGTCTAGTACGACCCTTACTGAGTTGTGCCTAAATAAAGGGTCGCACTAGACCGAAAGTTCTTGCCTTTCTCGCCTTTCATTTTTTTTCCTCCGTGGCAATACCTTCATTTAAACATAGCATCACGTTTTATTTACTTCGTGATCAAGTTATTCAAATTTATATACACATCGAGCTACAATGTCCTTTAATATCTAATTCGCTCTACCTCGGAATTAATATATTTTCATATATGCTTAACCGAAGGGGAATTTTTTCTCGATAATAGACTTGCCTGGACCAGGGCGCAAACCCATGGATCCTTTCAAATCCAGGAACGTCAGTGAAGCTTTTACCTACGCGGTGGTGTAGTAGGTAAAAGCTTCACTGACGTTCCTGGATTTGAAAGGATCCATGGGTTCTCGCCCTGGTCCAGGCAAGTCTATTATCGAGAAAAATACCCCTTCGTTAAGCATATATGAAAATATATTAATTCCGAAGTAGAGCGAATTAAATATTAAAGGACATTGTAGCTCGATATATGTATATGAATCACGGAAATGTGATATGACTTATATATGTATATCTATATATATATATATATATATATATATATATATATATATATATATATATATATTTATATAGGGTTATATATATATATGTTTATATATATATATATATATATATATATATATATATATATATATGTATGTATGTATATATATATATATATATATATATATATATATATATATATATATATATCATATATATATATATATATATAGTATATATAGATAGATATATATATATATATATATATATATATATATATATATATAGATATATATATATATATATATATATATATATATATATATATATATATATCTATATATATATATATATTGTTCAAGATTTAAAGCTAGAACCAAGGAAAGGAATAGTCTTTTACCCAAGTTTAGTGCACCTATGTTATATACAAGTTGCCCCTTCCACTTAAAAGAACCCATTCTCTCCATCTCCCTTTTTCTCTTCTTGAAAACCTATCTCTTCTCCCATTGGTGCTTGGAATTACTCCCTGCAGAGCCACCATTTCAAAAGGCCTGGAAATCAGCAGCCCAGTCTCAGAAGCACACCAGACCTTGGCCATGTCAGAGCCTTGCACCTTACCCAGACGCCGCTGCTTAGCACCCCCTCCCAGGCCTGGCTTTCCAATGCTTTGGGAAGCCCAAGTATATCTTAAGTCCATAGTGCCAAGACATCAAGGAGAAGACGACCAATATCCATAAGGTACTGTAGGGAAATTCCATTTCAACCAGGGAATTGTTTTTACCTTTGTCTATATTTCATTTCCTTTTTTCCAAGGTGACTTGTGCAGTGTTTTCATTCCCCCTGCCATCTGGGCTCAATTCTGTAATTACTCCCCTGTGATACTAGTAACATCCCCCAAGTGAACCTAAGCCACGATATAGTTTTCTGCTGTGTAAATTTCCCAGTCAATTCATTCCCCACCCATGAGTGACCTTTTGATTGAAAGAAAGTAGTGAGTAACGTTCGTCCTCGTTTGCCCCCCTGCCTTATGCCTGTGCCTCTATTTGCAGACAAAAAGCTGCGACTGGCTGTGGTAGAAATTGGAAATCCTTTGAAGCTTGCAATCTTGATTCGTTGCGCAATTTTCTAAAACGCCATGGCTGAACTGCTCCCGCCATGTGTTCGGGCGGATTGAAAGGTGGTAACCCCCACCCCTTGTGTTCCTTGACCTCTGTAAATTCATGTACATATAGTGCATTTAAAACTAGATTCCAGCTTTTATGTAAATTCCACCCTCCTCAGTAAAATCAGCCTTAATGCCCGAGAAGTTTAGTTTTTTTTTTTTTTTGTTTTTTTTCTTTGTTCAAACTCCTCGTCGTCCCGTCAATGCCAAAATTTTCAATGAAATTGTATTTCTGGGAGGAATCGAGGTGGAATTTTGAATAGTATATTTGTATCTTAGCTGACCAACCTGGCACTGCCCAGGAAAGCTCTGAATGACAAACGATAAACTCTCTCTCTTTCACTTCCTCTCCCTCTTACTCTCTCTCTCCCTTTCCTGTTATGATAGTTGCTTTAGTTACTTTGCCCAACATTTTGACATTTCACCGCTACTCCTCCCTATTCCTATTGGGGCTGAACTTGGACTTGAAAGGCATCAAGAGTGTCTCTGTTCATCTCATTGGCCTCAAAAACTATGGATTAGACCCTAATATCCATCATTAGACATTTTATTTTTCTCCCCTTCTCATTCCCCCACCATCACCCCCACTTCTTCCTATCAGCCCTGAACTGGGACTTAAAGGGCATCATGAGTGTCACTATTCTTCTCAGCAACCTCAAAAAACTATGGATTAGAACCTAATATCTGTCATTTTCAGTTTTTTTTTTACGTCAACACCCTTCCCAACCCTTCTCACCTCCCTTCCTATTGGGGCTGAACAAGGAATTAAAGCGCATCAGGAGCATCACTATTCATCTCAGCTGCCCCAAACAGCTTTGGATTAGACACTTTGATCTATGGTTTTCAATTATTTTAATGTTAATCCCTTCCCACCTCTTCTCAACCCCAATTCTTTCTATCGGGGCTGAAGTTGGGCTTGAAGGTATTGGGAGTGTCACTATTAATCTCAGCAACCTTGAAAACTGTGGATTACACATTCATATCTGTCGTTTTCAGTTATTTTTCATGTTTCACCCTATCCTCCCCCCACCTCCCCCACTTTGGTGTCCGCGATGTCTTACCAACAGTATTCTTTTCCAGATGGTAAGTCATATGTATACCAAGTTTGGGTGTGAAAATGCTCAATCCATTTCAAAGTTTATGTGGCACATACATATACATATACATCTATACATGCATAAATACATACAATTATATAAATATATACACACACACACACACACACACACACACACACACACACACATATATATATATATATATATATATATATATATATATATATATATATATATATATATATATATAATATACTTGTTTCATTGTCGGAGGAATTGATAATGTCAAATGACCTCAGAAATCCTAATAACCCAGCGGTCAAACATTACACGGTCCTTCTAAATTGGCCCAACACCACATAAATCTATTGAAACAACCCATGTACCGACGCCTCGGCTCGAACAGCCCGCCTTACGGGCCTTCGTAAGAGCGAAGATCCATTTCTCAGAATAATATCCTGGTCCTTACAGCCAGCTGGATACAGCAGAAGATGATCTCGCTGTGGCGTAGGCTTCGCGAGTAAATGAATCCGGAGATGACTATGAGGATCAGGACTTCGCCATAAATAGTTGAGATATTGTAACATCTCGGGTCTCATACAGATAATTTGCTGACTTATAATGACACGTTTCCTTTCGTACAGTAAATATTTAGTTCATAGCTTCTTCAAAATGAGATTCGCTGTGGAGAGGGGCGATCGAAGTTTTATTAAGGTCTTGGGGATTATCGGGGGGGAAATAAACTTATTGGGATCCCAGACCTTCATATTGGGAAGAGAGAGAGAGAGAGAGAGAGAGAGAGAGAGAGAGAGAGAGGTGGGGGGATATGATGCGGAGTATGATATAGCTGAAGGAGGATACCTTTTATTTTTTTACAATTTCCTGGCCGTTAATTTATGTTCCTGCAGTTCCTATAACATCAGGTGAAAAATAAATCTACTCCTCGCATGAACTAGTGTAAAACAGCAAGTCACACTGTAACTATGGAGGTTAGGTATTAAAGCTTGTGAATACCATTTTTTCAGCGAAGAATCTGGATTATGGATGAAAAAACTCTCTCTCTCGCCTGAGTCACATACATATGAAATAAATAAATAAATTATATATATATATATATATATATATATATATATATATATATATATATACATGTATATATATATAAATATATATACTATGTATGTATATTTTTATTTATATACATATATATGATATTTATGTATATAAATATATATATATATATATATATATATATATATATATATATATATATATATATCATTATGCGCCTACAGTGCTTCGCTGTTGCCGACTCCCTTGATACATAAAAACACAACACACACACACGCGCACACACACACACACACACACACACATATATATATATATATATATATATATATATATATATATTGTGTGTGTGTGTGTGTGTGTGTATGTATGTATGTTTATGTGTGTGTGTGTGTGCGCGTTGTGTTTCTACGTATCAAGGGAATCGGCAGCAGCGAAGCACTGTAGACGCATAACGAAATCTTGTAAGCGAAGCTCTAGAGTAGATCTCCTGAAATAGAGGTCGATGGAAAAACCCTTCTTCATATTTTCCAGCTAAAAACGAGGCTAGTCCAATTAAATCTTTTCTATTTTTGCATAGATTTCAGATAGCTTCCTGCTACGCAGATCCTCACGTGTTTAGATTAGAGATAAAAGTGCCGTCGTTTTTATATCACGAGAAAAGTGAAAACGGGGAGGGGGAGTGCTCTTTGGCACATCCGTTTTCGCTCTTCCATTTACATACAGCGGACTTCCCCTCATGACAATCTCTGATTAAGCAAAGAGATGAATTGGGTTTCACTTTTTTTCGGCACCGACCTAAAAAAATCTTTTTTTTATATTTTATGTAAATGGTCTACGTTTCAACTCATTTTTACAATAGATGGTAGCGGCGTAATTTTTCAAATATGAGAAATTGCGTGAGCCGAAATTTATTCAAGAGATATATGCTTTTTGTTAAGTCTGGTATTGAGATCGAAAGAGGTTAGATTACTCTCCAGATTATGCCTTTGTTTCGAGCATTCATTTTAATCTGACTAAGGATCAAGTTATCTTTAGCAAATGTTCATAATTCGTTTGCTGTTTGAATTAATCTGTTCCCAGCTGTTACTGAAAGTCTGTATCGTTCCACTAGCGAAAGTCGTGTTTCGAACAGAACTTAAAGACAGAATTTCATCCTAAGAATGTTACTCAATGTTATATGAGCAATAATTAAATGTGAAACCGCTGTTGGTGTCATAGATTAAAGAAGCCCCGAATAAAAAGACAGCTAACAGTGCCGAACCATTTCTCATTTTTTCTCTTTTACTTCTACCCGCCTATTGGTTGTATTCTGTCTGACCCGTATTAGAAACACACACACACATACACACACACACACACACACACACGTATATAATTTATAATTCAACATGATGGTTGACTAGCTACTACGCCTACTGGTTTATATATATATATATATATATATATATATATATATATATATATATATATATATATATATATATATATATATATGAATCATATATACATCATACATACATACATACTACATATATATATATATATATATATATATATATATATATATATATATATATATATACATATATATATATAATAATCCTTTTAATTTCGGGAGAAATATAATCTTTTCAAGCTTCTTATGTGCTTTATTTTCGGCATGCAGTTGATAGACAGCGAGGCATGATTCCAGCCAATTCACTTTATTCCTTCATCTGCCATTATACGCATTAATTACCTTTATCACGGGGATTAAGGAACGTTTACTCAGCTCATAACCATGATTGCAAATAGTGAAGGCAAATCTTCTGTGTAATTGCAAGTCGTATCGGAGTAATGAAGAGAACTCTAATCTTTCTGGGGCCTCGTTAGATTCAGTAAATGGTAAATAGAAACGGCGCATAAAAGATACGTCCATGTTTATATATCCGTCCTCCTACAGCAGCGTTTCGACCGCCCGAGTCCGTCTTCTCATTATGGTGATCCCGTGAAAAGGGCCTGAGAGCGACAATGAAGGAGAAAGCCACTCGGTATAGCGGTTAATCCACGCGATGTAATTTGATGGCACTCCACGAACGATCATTTGGCATACGTTATGGCTAATTAGTTGTTTTAAGAAGCTCTAAGTCTCACGCAGAGGGCTTTCGTGGTTGATTATAGCGCTCGTATTTTGAAAGATTGACCTCATTTTCCTTTTGCTCTTCTTTGCGGAAGACTTTTAATAAGGCTGCCGTTTCCACTGTCATCATGTCCAGCTATCTCTTGCATTTCGTTTTAACGTTTCTTTGGCTCGAGTAGCTGTTATTTTTGCAAGGTCTTTTTTTGTTAGTGTCGATACTTCTTAACTCGATTATAACATTTTTATACATTACTGTTGCAGAAGTAATCGTATATTGCACTTTATATTAAGACATTTCAGTGTTATACTCCCCAGGAAAATGTGTCATCATTATATTGTTAACGTAGTTCTTGCCTGCCTTTAGGAAAAAAAAAATCTGCTTTTCAAAAGACTGACGTTGAAAACAATTCACCGTTGGAATTCATCACTCCGAGGCCCTGTAATATACAAAAAGGTTGTTGATTTATTCATATATTTGTTAAATATACAGCAAATCTCACAACAGTTTTTGAACCCGTTTTCTCACTACACGGGTTGTATAGTCACTCATATAGTAAGTTCATGGATGTCTCCGGCCATAAAGCTGAATTCCATCCAACCCCTTTCTGGACAACGGGTCTGCATAGTGACGTAAGACGAGCACACACCGAAACTTTCCACAGTAGAGTTAGTAATTGAACATTTGGCCAGTTTCGCACTCCCAGATACCTGTCATCCAGAAAGGGATGAAATGGATATCTCTCTCAAACACCGGGACATCCATGAACTTATCTAAGTGAACGTTCCTCTGAATTCTAATCTTTCCATTGGTTTACATCTGCCTGAAGTTTCTGAGCGCTTGACGCCATATAACGTATTTTCTCTTACATGACAATCCCTGCTACCGTAGGTTTACCCTTTATGATAGAGCAATTAAAATAGTTTTCTTTTTGTAATTTTATGTTCATTACAATAAGAAAATAGACATCTTACCGACGGTATATATTTGCTATATGTAATTATGACCTAGATTATTAAATTCAGTTATCAAATACCTTTCGAACTCACCATGCAATCTGAGATGGTCACATGGCAAAATGATAGCCATATCTTTGAAGATGTCTCACTATGAGGATATGTCATTTTCATTACTCACATTTCAAAACTGAACAGTATTTTTCATGGAAAACTGACTCAGTTTTGCCGAACAGCTCATCTAAAAACAACAGAATATGAAATAGAAGAAAAAGAACATTAGTTGTTTCCAGATGTAAATAAGCTTGTTTGGCCAGTGTTATGTAAAATCGAGTAGTAGCAATCATCGCGCTGGCATTTCCATTCTCTTATCTCGTCTTAATCACTCATTGACGCATTCTTTATAATTTTACTAATAGCCATTAAAAAAATATGAAATGCCTTAGAAATGATCGTGGCATTGATAGCACGGCCAACAATTGTTACTTTGTAATAGAACTTGCATTCACGGGATATATAATACAATTATAATTCATTCGGAAATTCGCTTTTCGATATGATTTTTGTTTATTCAGATGATAATGGAGCGGCTTAAATCAGGTTATTGTGGCAACAAAAAGACCTTATTATTTTATTTTAGTGACCATCAAGAGAGGTCATCAATAAGGTTTTTTTATAAGTATAATTCGCTTTGCAATTCTCAATAAGAACCATCTTTCGAAAAGGACATATCGGATATAACAATATCGTTTAGTAAATTCATCCAAAAAGATATCAACAGTATTTCGTTTACATGGCGAATAAATAGTAAAGGCGTAATTATTTTCCCGGCTTCCTAATTATAGCGATTAAATTGAGAATATTTATTTCATTTAACGTAAATATGGTAATGAATTCATTGGTATTCATATCAGTTATTAAGAACATTAGTGGGTAACATTTTATCAAATGGGCAGAAAAACAGCAATGTTTGCCGAACAAAGAATAGAAATGAAAGAAGTTACTTTACCATAAAGAGGAAACAAGGAAACAAGGAAGGGGTTTCTCTTTCCCCGTACTATATATATATATACATATGTACAAATATATATATATATATATATATATATATATATATATATATATATATATATATATATATATATATATATATATATATATATATATATATATATATATATATATATATATACTATATATACATATATATATATATATATATATATATATATTATATACTATATATATACATATATATATATATATATGTATATATATATATATATATATATATATATATATATATATATATATATATATATATATATATATATTATATATATATGTATATATATATATATATATATATATATATATATATATATATAGACGGATAGATAGAAAGATAGATATAGATATATTCCCATGCTGCTGCAGGTTTTAATATCTGCTCAACGGAGACGGTTTTAGTCGTCCACAAAACGACCCTCGCTCGTTCATTGTCATCCCACAAACGATCGCCCTTTCTCATAATGATTCGTCCGCTATGAACTTTTTGCATATGTTTTCGATGTAAGCTAAATATTTAGAAAATGGTATTCCTAAGAGTTACGAAAATTTCTGATCTATATGTATATACTTTTTTCTAGCCGGAGGCACATAAGCAAACGGTCAATTTTTGAAAAAACGAGGCAGAATGATTTTCTCAGAACAACAACAATAGCTTCCGGACGCTTAAGAGGGAGAGAGGGAGAGAGAGAGAGAGAGAGAGAGACAAGGAGAGAAATGAAATGAAATTCCTTACAGGGAAATTCCCTACAATTAATCCGAAGATGATGCGCTCCCATTTTTAATTCATTCCTGTCTGAATTTAAAGTCCCTTCTCCGCGCTATCTTCTTCATATCTATGACATATGGAGACCCACAAGGATAAGTCACTTTCGTAGCCTAGTCATAGTGCCCTCCATTCCATGCTTGGGCGAAGGGAGTTTCGACTGTAATTGCTTTATTTGTAACACTGTAATGTTGCTTGTCTTCTACTGTTATTGGATTAGGCGCTGAGCGCATCTTCCTCCTCCCCACCCCTTCATTTTTCTCCCTTTCTGGAGCGGTGCTAATTCATCTCCTTTGAATAAAATGAAAGATACGTCAGCGGTTGGCGTCGAGTGATTAAGAAGGGAATTTTTCACTCATAAGGAAATTTGATGATAGCACGAACGAGAAAATACGACACAAAATTCTATTACGAGCGACCATAATGCAAGACGTGGAGTCACATTTCGGAAGAGATGCAGACGACAAAAAAGTCTGTGTTCGAGATTAATTTCATTGTGACAGAGTTGAAAACATCTGAAGGAGATAAAAAGTGAATCCTTCAAGTCCCCAGTGTGCAGCGTTCATAGAATTTCGAATAAAATGCTTACAGAATTTTACGATGGGAGCTCCAACTATACGTCAATGAGGATTATGACATCTGTTAACGGAAAGCATTTGATAGATTAACATTTCCTTTTACAAGTCCGCTCACTAACACTCATATCAAACATGATCTTATTTATAGTGAAGCGACCGACTTCGCCTGCCAAGGAATGTCATAATCGCCTTTCATAATGAAGCAGGATAACTAATTCAGGAAATTCAGTGGAGACAAAGATCTCTTTCTGGAAGTGATTCCAGTGAAGGAAAGACCCTGGAACTCATGACATCCACAAGGAATTCAAGTGACTTTACTTAGCTTATTCGCTACAATTATGCCAAGCGAACTGCGGCGTCTTATAGTAATAAAAGTATCGAAGGCAGTGGCCAATTGCTGTCTTTAAAATATGTAATGGTTGGCGGTCTTTCGGTGACGTTGAAGTGAATTCGCGTTTGATACGATCGCTGATTCGTTTATTAAAACGAAAGTATTTGGTTTACATTTTGTGTGTGTGTGTGTGTGTGAGAGAGAGAGAGAGAGAGAGAGAGAGAGAAATTCTGGAACAATATTAAGAGGAAGGGAGGATAAGACCACGAAGCAAATGGTGCAAATGCTAAGATGGAATTACCTACTGTAAGCACATATTTAGTTCCTAGAGATCGATTTACCGAGGACCATAATATGGTTCCTCCAAAAGACACTGATGTTCATTAAAAGTCAAAAATGCTTATTGACCTAACTAATTCCACTACCAAATTCTTAAAATATGATTGTGAAGTATAATGAACATTAGGCAAACTAGTAGCAAGAATTTTCATCTTATGAGAACAGAATAAAAGTTTCGTTCATAGAGATCTTACTCTTCAGATCTGCATATAAACCAACAAACCCGTTTAAGACATAGTAAGGCTGAAGATGATATTCTATACGGTCGAGGAAGAAAATGATAATTATTAAATGTAGGATTATCTGCATAAGAACAAAATGGAATTAGAAGCGGGTAATTAGGGAATAAATGTTAAAAAAGAAAAAGACAGAAAACGTTCAAAAGAGACATGACTAAGTAAATAAAAGGGAAAACAAATTAAGAAAAAATACATATTTATTGTCCACAACTATAAGTTCACCTTTACATGTGCGCACGCTCCACTCCGTCTTTAGAGTGAAAACAAATACTCAGATAAAATGAAAGACAATACTAATCCGAGGGGAAACTGAAAGAAGGGATGTGCATTTTGAGTAATGAATTGTGAAAGACACTGGTCTAAACATTAGAGGCAATGCCGTGAACACTATCCGGCCGCGATGATTCTCGGCCTCCACTAAGAATGGAATGGAGAGGAATGTGTGATTTAGGCATAAAGCCAAGCACTGGGACTAAGAGTTAAGTAATGAGAGTATGGAATGAAGCACTTCTGTCGGTCTTAGTTCGGCCGATATAAAACACTGAGAATTGTAAACCAATAAAAATGTTTAATCACACACCCATTTAGAGCAATATATTTGCACCTGTCCCTACCTCGACCGCTGAGGGCCATTTCACTTCTTACAAGTCACCAATAATGGTTTTGCACGTCAAGATTTATTAGGAATTTCATTTCGCTGATGTGCGACGATATTTGTGTGAATTTAGAAAATATTGGCCATTGTTCGTCGTTTATATATGGCGATGACCTTACTCCTTAGATATTATATCATTGACAGTTTTTAATAAAAGCTTTATTTCTATTCTGGCGGTCTGCGTAGTATCTGTTCTGTCTCCCTTTACGAATGTTGCTCTTTATCTCTTTTCTCATCTTTTCCTCATATTTATGATAGCCATCACTATACCTTTTACTTTATATCCTTCACTGTGACGTTAGGATCGTTATAAAAAGGTGATGGATAAATAGACTGACAGATATTTCCAAAAGCATAGGTTACATAAAACTCTCATCACCAGTGTTGCATTCGCTTCAAAGAAATGATGAATTCAACCAGGCAGACTAACATTCACGAATCATTACCATACTCATTTCAACTATAATTGCGCAGCCAAACTTTTTTGGCTGGCTGCCACTTGACCTTTCAGTAACTTCGGAGCTCGCTGAATAATGTGTCAACACTTACTGTATATTAAAAATGAAACCATGAAAAAAATGAATGCCAGATATGAAACCGAGTTCATCTGTGACATGCAGACAGGGATTCTGCTCTATGTCTTTTGCCAAGTAAAAATATTTTCATTAAATTGAATGTGAATTTTTATGTCTGAATTTTGGATCATATTCTGTCAGTTTACAGAGCAATCTATTTAGGTGATGCTGGGAGACGAAAAAAGCGTGAATGGACCTCATCTATGTTTTTGCATGATTTAACATAAACGTGAAATTAATCCGTTCTGGTCAAAATCTGGTAAACATCTAGTTGCATGCACAAGGATAAAGAGCAACTCAGACATACTCCAAAACACACGAGCGCTAGCGACAAAGTATTGAAAATTACGAAATTGCTTTCTGTAGATATATATATATATATATATATATATATATATATATATATATATATATATATATATGCTTAAAAGAATCACAGTAGATGCACGTGACTTTATCAAATAAGCAAATACCACAGGAAAATGATAGGCAGTTCCTTGACAATGTCTTAGTAGAGACGAAAGCGCTTCGATTTCTGCCTATTATTTTCTGTGGTATTCACTTATTTATATATATATATATATATATATATATATATATATATATTTATATATATATATATATATATATATATATATATATATATATATATATATATATATATATATATACAGGGTGTTTTCGAAATTAGAGCCCACTCTACAGCATAAATCAAATTGATATGGATAAAAACAAAAGTAATTCAGATTAGGTATTTATCTAAATTTCTCTCTGAGTATTTAATATTTTGTGTGGCCTCCATCTGCCTGTTACCACAGCCTGCATTCTTGAGGGGTATGATTTCAGAAAATTGCAAAAAAGCTGAGACTCAAACTCCATATCGCTGAGCACTTTGGTCACCTCTCTTCACAGGTCATCGAGGCTTGGTATACCATCATAGTTCATGATCCTTTATATATATATATATATATATATATATATATATATATAATATATATATATATATATATATATATATATATATACACATATATATAGTATATCTGAATAATTATCACATCACCGTGATTCATATATATCATTTGAGCTATGTACCGAAGGGGAATTTTTAGTTCGTCCCTTCATGGGATCGAACCACCGTCCAGTGGACGGGAACGAAATCAGGACGGACAGCAACGTTATCAATTCGGCCAACAGAGAGGCTATAAATTTATATCGATTCTGACCTTACAAATCACCGTCGAACTCGGTGTTTTCATAATTAGAATCGATATGAAACCCCCTCTACCATGTTAGCCAATTCGAACGTTTGACCCCACTTAGCCTTGTTATGAATAATTATCACATCACCGTGATTCATATATATCATTCGAGCTACAATGTCCTTTAATATCTAATTCACTCTACCTCGAATTGATATATTTTCATATATGTACCGAAGGGGAATTTTTAGTTGACAATTTCGATACCATGAGGTGACAAAATTATTATCAACTAAAAATTCCCTTTGGTACGTATATGAAAATATATCAATTCCGAGGTAGAGCGAATTAGATATTAAAGGGACATTTGTAGCTCGAATGATATATAAATATATATATATATATATATATATATATATATATAGTATATATATATATATATATAATACGTATATATATATATATATATAGATAAAATAATAATAATAATAATAATAATAATAAAAAATATAGCTTTATTTCAGCTTCAGGGCCTATACATGGAATGTACAAAATACAGAACAGTAACATACACAATCTATATTACATGAGACAACATGATAAAAAACAGAAAATGAATAATCGGCACTTATCCACACAATAGCTGAGGTAGCATAAAAGCTAGTAATCATAATACTGGTAATAACAGTATAATATTGGTGAGAAAAATATGCATTGAGAGTAATAACATTCAGTGCACATATTATTTAAATTGATTTTCAACTAGAGACCTTAGGTGGTTACAGTAGTCAGGTCCAGAGGCCTAAATACAAATATTGAATTTGTAAAAAAGCTTTAACTTGATAGTAATCACAGTAATAATGAAAAACTTAAAATATCAGCAATAAATGTAATAATGACAAAACTCTGCATATGACATCTTGCCAATACGAGATTAAGTCCTTTAGGGGACAAAGGCCTCATTTTCCCATCTTTCCCACAATTTAGATCTTCTTGCTTCACTCCTTAGGATGCTTTGTATGGAGCGAGGTGCTGCTGTTTCTCACTCGGGTTACCAGAACTGGACATTGTTCGCCTAACAATGAATTTTTTAATTGTCCAGGTGGTTTTCTATGAATCTGTGTGGCGGAGTGGTAGCGGGGAGAGTTTGTGAGGCGTCTCAGAATGTCACTGTGCACAACAGTGATGCGTCTCATGGACTGTTGGGTATAGTTCGTCCAGAGGGAACACCCATAGATACTGTAGCAGTACGAGCGGAAGAGCAGCAGTTTCACGTCTCGGTGACTGAAGGCAAACCTCCTTGCAATCATGTTGCCAGTTGCACATAGTTTACGACCCCTCTGTCAATGTCTGCCGTATCTTTTAGGTCGTCGGTGATAATGTGACCCAATACGGAAATTTCGTATACAAATTCCAGCCGATGGTTTCCGCGGAGGAAAAGTTTGTGGTTCTGCAATATGCTTAAGCGATCTCGGGATCAGCGACACGCACTGGGTTTTTGGTTTCGT
Source organism: Macrobrachium nipponense (assembly GCF_015104395.2). NCBI lineage: Eukaryota > Metazoa > Arthropoda > Malacostraca > Decapoda > Palaemonidae > Macrobrachium > Macrobrachium nipponense. Next base: position 32,926,423 of record NC_087213.1, read on the forward strand.
GTAGATTATATCAAATCCTCTGCATATTGGAGGCGAGTGTCGATGAGTCGTTGGAGACCTTGACCTTATGGGGAAATCAGAACCATATCGTCGGCGTAACAGAGGTTGTTTATAGTTGTTTCATTGACGGTACATCCGATTGGGAGTGAGTTCAGTTTGGCATTCAATGCATCTGTGTACGTATAAAACAGGTATGGAGAGAGCAATGCCCCCTTGCCGAGCCCGTGTAGGA
>NC_087213.1:32931654-32936654 GCF_015104395.2 Macrobrachium nipponense
CCATGGAAATTGTACTCATAATAATAAGAGCACTAGGCACGATCCCAAGATCCCTGAAAGGAATCTAGAAAAACTAGAGGCTGAAGTAGCTCCAGGACTCATGCAGAAGAGTGTGATCCTAGAAACGGCGCCCACAGTAAGAAAAGTGATGGACTCCTAAGGAGACAGGATACAACCCGGAAACCCACACTATAAATACCACCCAGTCGAATTAGAGGACTGTGATAGAGCAAAAAAAAACAAAAAAAAAAAACAAAAAATTATAATAATATAATAATTATTATTATTATATATATATTTTTTTTTTTTTTTTTTTTTTTTTGCTCTATCACAGTCCTCCAATTCGACTGGGTGGTATTTATAGTGTGGGGTTCCGGGTTGCATCCTGCCTCCTCCCAGGAGTCCATCACTTTTCTTACTATGTGTGCCGTTCTAGGATCACACTCTTCTGCATGTAGTCCTGGAGCTACTTCAGCCTCTAGTTTTTCTAGATTCCTTTTCAGGGATCTTGGGATCGTGCCTATTATTATTATTATTATTATTATTATTATTATTATTATTATTATTATTATTATTATTATTATTATTATTATTATTATTAAAAGTATTTGCTGCCTCAGCTGCAATAATTTTATATAGGTTCGTCTCTGTTTTCTTCATTATGGTTTTCTCATTGCTGCTTAAACTGGTGAGCAACGCACCGAAGGTTGGCATGTCTCAAATAGGTAATCAATTTTAATTTTATTCAAAGATGCCGGAGGCGGTAGTCAAACTTTCGGGTTATACCTCGTAGAGTTTATCAAGGGTAAAGTTAAATTCGAATTCCTTGGTAGGGACCGCGACGTTTCGTTTGGGTCATCAGACATCCTTTTGGATGGAGATATGTGATAGACTGAAGCAAGACGTCATGGCCCCTACCAAGGAATTCAAATTTAACTTTACCCTTCATAAACTCTATGAGTTATACCCGAAAGTTTGATTACCGCCTCCAGCATCTTTGAATAAAATTAAAATTGACTTTCACAATTACCTATTTGAGACATGCCACCTTCAGTGCGTTGCTCACCAGTTTAAGCAGCAATGAGCAAACCATAATTATGAAAATAGAGAAGAACCTATATAAAATTGATGCAGCTGAGGCAGCAATTACTTTTAATAAAACATGTTTAAAAGGGGGTTTACTTTCAGCGCATTATTATTATTAATATCACTATTATTATTATTATTATTATTATTATTATTATTATTATTATTATTACAGCAGTGCCGTGAGCTATAGGTAAACCTTCACCTAATTTCCTAATAAAGTGGCAACGTTGCAACACACGCGAATGAAGATTTAAAAAAAAAAAAAAAACATGTGGTTCTGTAATAAATACAGGTCATATCAACTTTGTATTTTAGATTTTTTCAGCAATTCAGGGGGTGCGAGAGCTGAAAGCTGATTTGAAAAGGGTGCATACTCTGGAAAAGATTTCAGTTAATCATAGAAGTGATACTTGGTTTCGAACAACTTTCTGAGGGCAAGTATCACATTTATGATTAACTTAAATTTCGTTTAATATGACTTTCCACAGACAAGGGTTGTAATATATGGCAAAGGTATCAATTTTTCCGTAGAAGGGTTATGAGATGACCAGAGGGCTAATAAGTGTTAATAATGTGACGTGACACTTGTTTCTCATAAAACGGAATCGGACGTAAAGTCCGGACTATCATTTTTTAATTTCCCTTTTCCGGCTCTGATATCAATTTACTACCTCAAACATTGCTCTCTTGTCAGGGATCGAAGCATATCTGAAGTGATTAGTTAATACGTAGAGGTTCCATTCCCTTAAACAGGTTAATTTCTATACCTATCTAATCAAACATTAATTACATTTTTCTGGTGACACGCTAATTATATCTGGTAGAAACAGATTTTAGTCGTTTCCGAAAAAAGATATTCATTTTTTCTTCGTTGTCAATTATCTTTCTAATAACTGAGGGTTTTCTTTGAAATAGATCATACAATATTTTCAAGTATGACTGCTCAATGTTTAGGTTGATTTTCTATTATGACTTTTGGGACGTGTAAAATAAAACGGCCCTCTGACACCTGTGATTCTTGAATTCCTGGATAAACATTAATTTCAACAATATGGCTCTCTCATTTTTAATCGTATCCGATTCGATTCGAAGATATTGTTACTATAAATTTATTTATCTTCGTGGTATTATACAATAGTTTTTTCAAAGAATAAGGAATTCAATGTAACTGTACTTTTACGGTAAATGTGTATTAATTGGTAGTATATGTACGTATATGATAACTTGTACTTTCAAACAGATATATCCACATGCATTCAAATTCTAAGTTACATTTACATCTAGCATCGACATTTCTCGTTGTATGTATACTTTTAAAATCAGTACTTTTGTTAACAATCTGGTTAACTGAAATAAATTTATTTATCTTCGTGGTATTATACAATAGTTTTTTTTTCAAAGAATAACGGAAATTCAATGTACCACTGTACTTTTAACGGTAAATGGTGTATTAATTGGTAGTATATGTACGTATATGATAACTTGTACTTTCAAACAGATATATCCACATGCATTCAAATTCTAAGTTACATTTACATCTGGCATCGACATTTCTCGTCTTTGTATGTATCCTTTTAAAATCAGTACTTTTAACAATCTGGTTAACTGAAATTAATAATCATTCTTCTAAACTGTCTCATAAATCTTGAACTTTTTTTACAAGGGCATTCGAATAAACACGTGAAATTAGCACGTATCGACCTATTAGCAAATATCTGATAGCATGAGAGTCATTCACTTTGCCAATACTATTTTCATATCTTACGCTTGTTATCATGTGAAAATACTAGGAAAACTCTGAAGTATAATTTTGAAAGGGTCGCAGTTTAACATTTATTTTCCACATGGAAACTCGTTCAGGAGTTGGGAAAAATTTAGACCTAGTTGAGATTTTGTCAAGTAACTGATGAAATAGTCGTGAATCGAGGATGTTATACCAGACCCCATTGCATTAGAACGCGGAATGACTGACATTGGTTCAGTTCGTTTATATTTTTACGTCGGCATTCATTTTTTTTTTCATCCAGAACCATCTATCAGACGAAGTTTGGCAACTTTAAATCAAGGAACCCTCTGTTCTACAAAGTTTATATCTCATTATTTAAGCAGAATATTTCATAGTTCTGCATTGTCTATTTTATCAAATATTCATTATTTATATCTATCTATCTATCTATCTATCTATCTATCTATCTATCTATCTATCTATCTATCTATCTATCTATCTATCTATCTATCTATCTATATATATATATATATATATATATATCATATATATATATATATATATATATATATATATATATATACTATATATATACATATATATAATATATACATTATATATATATATGTATATATATATCTATCTATATATATGTGTGTGTGTGTGTGTGTGTGTGGTGTGTGTGACTTACTATACGTATTTGTATGGTGTGTATGAGTGCCTCGTGTATGTATGTGTTGTGTGTGTATTATATATATATATATTATATATTATATATATATATCTATATATATATATATTATATTTATATATATATATATATATATATATATATATATATATTTATTTATATATATATATATATATATATATTTATGTATATATATATATATAATATATATATATATATATATATGCACGTACATATACGTATTTATGTATATGTGTGTGTATGAGTGCCTCTGTGTATGTAAAATGTGTGTGGGTTTATACGCATAACAATTTTAAGTCTCAGATGTAATCTGAGCATCATTGTAAATATAAAATTGATAATTACCAGCTGTTTATCCAATGAGAGTTTATAGACAATTGCAATAGGGTGATATAGAACTCTATCTTACCTATTCTTTAAAAAATGAAAATAAATAAAAAACATTCTGATGTTTACTGATAAAAGACCTGCTATAATTAGTTCTTGAAAGACAGATGCCAGAAAACCCCAGGGAGAGCTCACCCCAGGTAATGTATGCAAATACTGACCATGGAGAAGTTTATCGTCTTTGGAAATCGCTTATTGAATGGCCGAGGCGGCCAGTTCATTTCCATACGGAAGACCCAGAGTAGCCGTTATCGTTTCTGGGTCATTACCGACTGCACCACGCTCCTCCTCCTCCTCCTCCTCCTCCTCCTCAGTCACTACTCTGTGACCTCGCTTCAGCTTCGGATAGTTGCTCTCTTTTTATATTCTCGGTCATTGCTTGTTTAATGAGGCCAGGTCGGTCGAATGAGACTGGAAAGGAGTAAGCGATTACAGTAAAGGACGCCAGCTATAGGGTGACTGTTCTTGCTTTGCATGCTTTCCATGCGAGTTTTTATAATCACTTTTTAATTAAAATGTTAATACATAAATTTATTCTGAGGACCCACGTAATTTTTAAAAATTCGGAGGCTTTCTTCACCCTAGCATACACGAGTAAACGACTTAAAGCTGAATGAATTGCTAGAAAGTTGGCAGGGAGGAACCACACAACTATCAAAAGTGAAGATTAGTTTTCTTATAATAAAGAGTTGGTAACAGAAGGTTCGGCCATTCTAATATTCACTAAGAGTTACCCTTATGAAATTGATAACCACATGATCAGAGCATCAGATTTCCAATGGGTTCATGTTGCAACAGCGCCTAACAAGTTTTGGATATATCCCATCTTGTCATGAGTGACACAGCTCATAACTAGGAGGAGGTAAGTTCTAAAACTTGATTTATTGTCTTGCTCTCTTCCGAAAAAACGCTCCTATGACCTGCGAGAACAAATAATCTGCCAGATATGGAGAGAACGTATCCTAACTACTGTTACTGGTTAATAAGAATAGATTCAACCAGACCACTTATTGCACACTTTCACTGATATATATCTAAATATATTATATATATTATATATATATATAATATATATTATATATATAT
>NC_087213.1:32941654-32964154 GCF_015104395.2 Macrobrachium nipponense
GATTAAATTCAAATAGTAAAATCACATTAACTGAGAATATCTGTGGCATCAGCTTTGATTTGGAATGTTCATCCAATAGTCAGTGGTACACCTCGACGTGTTCATCACCTTTTTCGTAGCAATCAAGCCAGCATTTCACGCTTGCCTGACCAACATCTGGCAACATTTAGGGAACCTGATGCACTAAGCGTTCCTGATGCGTTCTCCGAGCGTTGGTAGATCCCAAGGTCATGTTCCCTAGACTTTCGACTTGATGTAACCCCAGAAGTAAAAATCGCTTGGTATGAGAGGAGATCAGGTGAACGGGGAGTCCATTCCTAGATCGGTGGATTGTCAAGCCCTGAAGAGCGCATCAGAAACAGGTAGTGCATCAGTGACTCCCTAAATGTTGTCAGATGTTGGTCAGGCAAGCGTGAAATGGTGGCTTAATTGCTACGAAAATGTGATGCACGCGTCGAGATCTACCACTGACTTATCGATGAACATTCCAAATCAAAGATGATGCCATTGCCATGTGAATTTCATCCACTTTGTTTCAATTAAATTTTCATTATATAAACAAAACCATGAGTGACTTTTGAAACAAACGGTATGTATATATATATATAGTTATATATATATAATATCTATATATATATATATAATATATATACTATATATATATATATATATGTGTGTGTGTGTGTGCGTGTGCGTGTATGTGTGTGTCTGATGAGTATGTATGTCTGTGTGTATGTGTGTGTGTGTGTGTGTGTGTGTGTGTGTGTGTGTGAGAGAGAGAGAGATCATCTTTCATATCTAACGTTATATGGAAATCCTTGCAAGTGTCAGGATTTATACTGATTAAAACAGGAGAGGAGTCATAAATAATTATTCATGTAATATATCATAAAGGCAGTTTCATGTTGGCGATGAGATCATACGCTTCTCATTAGGGAATGTTTTACAGGAATATTGGTTGCGTCATCCTCCTGCTCATATCCTCATCATCTGGGCTCAAAGCTAGAAATCTGTGAAAATCAGTTCCGCATCTTACCTACCTACATCAAAAACTCTCAATATGAGAGTGGGTATGGGAAAAATATATGAAAATATATGATATAATTATATGCATACATATATATATATGTATATACATACATATTTATATGTATATATACATATATTATATATATATATATATATATATATATATATATATATATATATATATATATATATATATTATATATATACAGCATACTCGAATACTGGGTGGCGAAGTGGGATTAATTTTCTTTGTCCAAAACTGGCATTCGCCCAAAATATGTAACTGATGACTCCAACGTCATAAGAAAAACAATACAAAAGTTCGTATACCAGAAATAACATTTAAAATAATCTCATATGATGTAACAAAAATGATATATAAATACATTTTATTTTATCAAATCTAGAATGAAAATCTTGTCGTAGGCGTAAGTTCCTTACTCAACACAGACGGCAGGTGGAAACCAACGAGTAATATTACAAGATTAAATATCAACTTTTCAGTAGTGAAATCTATTGAAAGAGATTTTTCAAGTCTCCTCATAATCAATTTTACGTATTACATAGTACTTTCTGGTCAATGTTGAACGAACATAGATATACTTAAACGTTTTGTAACATTGATACCTTGTAACTGACATATTCTAACTTAAATTTCACAAAAATATGTAGGGCAAGATCTGTTTTTACCGAAAATTAAGTTTTAGTATCAATGATTATATCATTGCCCAAATAATTATTCCAGAGTAAACAACGTATATTCTGAATACTCAAGTCTTGAGGATGAAGTGACGTTGTTCTTCAAATGATTTTATAAACGTATTTGCTAAAGCAAAATATAAAGTACATTTAAAGGAGCACTTTTAATTTCAACCCTTCTAAGTATGACAAACCCTTTGCTTCTGTTGGTGGAGGAACAGAAAATGTCTTATCGTCTACTCTGGCTTCAAATTCAACATAGTCGACTAAATGCAAGATACATAATTCACTGGTTAAAGTGAACCTGACAAAACTAGATTTAAATGAGCTTTATATACATACGCATATATATATATATGATATATATATATATATATATATATATATATATGATATATACATACACACACACATACACACACACACACACACACACCACACACATATATATATATATATATATAATATATATATATATATATATGTGTGTGTGTGTGTGTGTGTGTGTGTTTGTGTGGAACTAATAATGGAAATCTGAAGGTAGAGAAGTCTTCTATGACATTAAGCTGACCGACGTTGCGCTAATCTGCAGTTAATTTGGCGATCTCTGCTATGACAAGACCTTCTCTTGATCTTTTTTCATATGACTCATATCAAGGAGCTCTCTGAACTCGGAATACAAATGCATGCATCAACTTAATTGCACTCCGCTTTAGCATCCAGGAAGTGTTCGCGAGATCAGGGTACGAAAAACTGGAATCTCTCTTCATTAGTAACCAAGAGGTGCCGGATGAAGTTTTGTTTGGCTTATGTTCGATATTTACAACAATCATTTCCTTAGATGTATTTGAAGCAATAAAATATGATCTCAAGATGCGAGTAATTACTTTCTTTGGCTCGTGCGAATATGATTATCGTTCAGGCGAAAGCTGCTGATTATCAGTTATTAAAGGGTAGCGTTCAACGGCTGAAAAAAAAGTGTTGTTTCAACAGTGGAATGAAATGCACGAAGTTTAGTTGGCTGAATGTACTATATCTTCAAGTACATTTACCTTCGGCTTGTAGTATTGCATATTCCCTGGCTACATGATTAAGTGATTGACAAAATAAAATATGCGGGTTATATATATATATATTATATATATATATATATATATATATATATATATATATATATATATATAATGCATATGTATATATATATATATATATATATATATATATATATATATATATATATATATATATATACATGTACAAATATATAATATGACTGTGAAATATTTAATATTTGCTGTAAAATCAGAATTCCATCTAAAAGAAGGAGCCCGTTAATACCTCAGAAGGCTGAAAGTAAATGCTATATTTCAGAGACCAACTGCCTGAAGAGAGAGACAATTGGTCTCTGAAATACAGCATTTATTTTTTTACATTTTGGCGTCTTTATGTGCTCCTTCTATTAGATAATATTATCTACCAAGGTATATTTAAAGAATAAGTAGTCTTATAGTACTGTCATGTCTTCAAACAAAGACAGTGAAAAAAGTAAAACAAGTGGTGAATAAAGTCAGACACTTTGTTCTGGCGTCTAAAGAGTGAGATGGATGCTGTAGGCTAAGTGGAAGAATATCGAGGCGATGAGGAATTTCATAATGTAGGTAGAAGGATAAGTAACTGTCAATACGAGGATTGACAACTTTTATCATCACTTACAAAGGTCCTATGTCTAAACCAAGGATTGTCACCGCAAGAGGCCAATGCAATAGGATCCAATTGGTTACTAATGGAAACCATGAATCCGATGATTGCTTGTCCAAGGCCTGGGATGAAGACTCGCTCGGTGAGTTCAGTAAAACAGAATCCAAAATATTGAATTTACGAAAGATATGTTAACGTTCGTATGTATTGTTCGTAAGGCCTCATATATTTATAATGGTGATAAAACCAATGCAAACTGTTTTAGGTCGTTTGTACTTCCTTTACTGGAATGCTGTTCTCCGGTGTGGGTGTCTGCTTCTGTTAGAGATTTATTTCTTTCAGATAGGGTAGCTCGTGGTGGTAGGTTTCTGTTTCGTAAGAGTAGCAGTTATGACTTGGACCATCGTTGGATGGTAATTTTTTTTCACGTTTTCTTAAGTTGTGTTTTAACAGCGATCTTTCACATTCACAATTGATCCCTGACGCCCTTTATCCGCCGAGAGCAACCAGATCGTTGAACAGCAGCACCAATATGCAGTAAATGTGCCTCGCTGTCGAACTTCTAAGGTCAAGCGGTTCTGTATCCCTCACACCGCTGGACTGTGGAACGGCCTCTCAGAGGATGTCGTGCAATTGGATCCTCAGAAGTTCAAGGGGAAATGCAATGCATTATTACCCTAATACTATTCTTCTTGCATTCTAATACTTTCTATCTATTTATCTATTTATAACCTTCTGTTTTGTTGTTGGCTCTTCTTACTGTATTTCACTTCCTCTTAATTCTTCCAAATGAACACCATATTGTCTGGAAACTTAAATTTCAAGTTAATGGGCTTTGTGGGCTGGTTCCACATGACTAAGTTTCATCTACTGAATAATAATAATAATAATAATAATAATAATAATAATAATAATAATAATAATAATAATAATAATAATAATAATAATAATAATAATAATAATTGGGTTGAGCTGTAGAGACTGACTTTGCACAGTCTTGGCAAGAATAGAAAGAATACATGCATTGTTAAATATGAAGAAATATGTGGCTTTGTCAGATATGAGAAACTACCTGATACAGACGAAGGCACTGCACTTTTCGAAGAACATAGAGTGGTATCTTTTCAAAACAAGTTTTAAGCAAGTTGTTGAGAGAATATAATTTTTTGTTCCTGGTTGGTTAGAACACCAAAGAGGAGAGGAAAAGAAAAAAAAACAGAAACAGGGTCTTAGTATGTGTGTAGTAGACTAAATTGTGAGTTCTCCAGACCCAGTATGATACACATAAGAGTAATTCAACACTTTCATTTAGAGATCCAAGCTGCAAGGGACAGCTAAGCTTAGTGTATTAGTTTTCATTTCAGAAGAAATAAATTATCTCCTTCAAAGAATGAGGAAAAGTATAAATCACAAACAGATTTGGAAGAGACAGAAGGCAGCCGAGGAAGAAAGTGGAATACTTGTAAGTGCGAACTGCTGTGACGAGAGATATAAGAGGCGACAAAATATCAGTTGCATAAAAGAATAATTGCATTAACATTTTAACAAAATTATCGGTTTTTCACATTAAAAAAATCTTGTTCTCTGACACTTCATCAGAAATCATGAATGAAAAATGCAATATCGATATATATGCAATACAAACAGAAATATATGATACATGCAATACACACACAGAAAAAGATATATATATATATATATATATATATATATATATATATATATATATATATATATATAGAGAGAGAGAGAGAGAGAGAGAGAGAGAGAGAGAGAGAGAGAGAGAGAGAGAGATCACTTATTGTGTTAGTAAATCGTGTTAAAGAATACCAGAGATATGGGTAAACAAACAAATGAACAAAAGTAATCCTTGTAGAAGCAGAGTATTATAGTCGTGATCCGTTTAATGCAAAATTCGCTACCTAGGAAATGGTGGAACTGACCCACCACCGGACTCTCTGCCAAAAATGGCAGACCTCACGGAGACACTTCCGGTTGCTGGAAATACCCCGCTGAAATTCCATTCGAGTCAGTCAATCCGATTCCTCGGGGCCACTGACTGCCGATGGAGGAGGAGGACGCTTGCGGTAACACGACAGCAGACTGACTGGCGGATGGACAGAATGTAAACAAAACGAATTAAAGTTTAATTTATAAATCAGCGTCTGAAAAATAAAGAGTATTAAGATTTTTGGTTTTCCACAAGTCAAAGGAAAAGCAATAATTAGAGAACGTAAAACAGTTGGATTGGGTGTCAAGCATACATGTGAATTTCCATTTGTCTTATATAATTCGCTAGTTTACTATTGTCACAATTGAAACATTTATACAGTCTTCAATTGCAAATATTCCCCTTAAAAAAGTGACTCAGCAAATTTGTCTTTGGTGAAATTTTTTCCCAATAAAATTTCTAACACTACTTGCGGCCTATCTCAAATCGACTAACTACTGTTTAACTAATTAATTTCAACGGCTAGTAAATAACCATTTATATATATATATATATATAATATATATATATATATATATATATATATATATATATATATATATTTTTATATATATGTGTGTGTGTGTATACATACACACACACTATATATATATATATATATATATATTATATATATATATATAGATTAATTTATAAATTATATATATATATATATATTTATATATTAAATATATATATCTATATATTATATATATAATATATATTATATATTATATTATATATGAATTTTTATCACATCACAACGATTCATATACATGCATTAAGCTACAAATGTCCTTTAATATCCAATTCGCTCTACCTCGGAATTAACGTATTTACATATATATTAACCGAAGGGTAATTTTGTAGTTAATAATAATTTCGACCTCTCGTGGGTTCGAACCAGCGCCCAGCTGACAGAGGAGAAATCCGGACTTCAGTGATGTTATCGACTCTGCCAACAAGTGAGGTATAAGTTCAAACCGATTCCGACCTTACAAATCACTGTCGAACTCAGGTATTTGTAATTAAAATCGATATCCAACCCCCTCTGCCATGTTAATCAAATCGAACTTTTGCCGAATATTTTTTATTGATGATAATTTTGTCCTCTTGTGGGTTTGAACGAGCGCCCAGGGATAGGATTTAAACCTCTTTGTGATCTGCCGTTTTGAGGGATATCAAAGTCCATAACATAATTTAATATAAAAAAAATCCATCTGAGCTGAATTAAATATGTAACAAAAGCGTCAAGGTTTTCCTTTACATTTCCCCTTCTTTCTATCAGGATTTTTCATTCGCTTTATCCAGCCATTTTTAGTCTTTAGACGAATCTAGGAAGAAAACTTTAATATCTGTCCTTTGAGTTGGTTTTTAATCATCATCTAAATGTTCTGCGTAAAAAAAAAAAAACATTAATTTTTTCTTCTTTTCTGTGAGGAGATGGATGGAAGCCATTTCAGCAACGGCAACAGTCAGACCGGCCGCGTGAAGCCTCCAATCTCCCGGCCTTCCCGGTCTTTCTGCCTGCACCCTTCATCAGGCCCTCAAGATTATTCACCTCACTTGCTGTTGCAACTCGTTAGCACGGCTTGTTGCCCTATTTACATTCATTGGCCCTATTGCAGCAGGAATTGTGGGGCCTCTGCTAATACCCCCCTACCCCTCAACCACATCTTCAAATCCCTGCCCTACTAACCAAGGCTAGACTCAAATTACGTTTCTAGAGCTTCGCCTAGATTAAAGGGGCGGTTTGGAATAGTTTCTTGATTATCTTTAGAGCAAACATGATTTACATATAAACATACACTGAATCATGTAAACTAAATCATGTTATTGACTTTGATATCCCCGAAAACGGCAGATCACAAAGAGATTTAAAGCTTATCTCTTCTGCTGTTTTCATCTAACTTCTCTTACATATCCAGGTCTCCATCTTCATTAACGTTTCTCATATTTAGTCTGACATTGCTTGCAAAACGAAATGTTTACACGGTGAAAAATCATATCTAAATCTTAGACTTCTCGTTGTGCTGAAGAAAAATGAAAAATCTCAACGCAAATTTTTTTTACCATGTCAAGGATATTTAGCATAAGGAGATTTGAAACGCAGTGAGGATTTCAAAGTGGACGGAAGAAGAAAACGAAATATAAGATAAAAAAATGAAAAATGTTTGTTAATGGAAGTGAGGTGTAATCTGAGAGGGGTGTTGGATGGGAAAACACATAAAAAAAGAGAAAGTGGAATATTTAGAGATAAAACTTCAAAACAGAAACCGATTGGAACTCTGCAAGAAAGGTTTGCAAAGAAACTGAAAATAGGATATTTTTCTTAAAGTGAAGTTTATCATTAACAGTATATGTCTAGTAAAGGGTGCTCCTGAATTCTTTTGTTAGAGACTCCAACCATAGATTAATCTAAACCACCTCAAAACAATCAGAATAACGTTTTCATGATTGTATGCTGGTTTTACCGTATGGTCAGAGAGAGAGAGAGAGAGAGAGAGAGAGAGACGAGGGAGAGAGAGAGAGAGAGAGAGAGAGAGAGAGGAAAGATTATAATTTCCATGTGGACGAAATCACTGTGATTCATATATACGCATCAAGCTACAAAATTGTCCTTTCATATCTAATTCGCCCTACCTCGGAATTAATATATTTTCATATAAGTTAAATGAAGAGGAATTTTTAAGTTGATGATAATTTCGTCGCCTCACCGGCGCGAACCTCGGAACCGAGAAATCAGGATGTACAGTGAAACACTCTAACCACATGGCTATCACGAGAGGTATGAGTTAACGCCACTTCTCACCTACAAATCCTTGTCGCGCTTCGATTAACATATATGTAGGTATAATAATTCCGAGGTAGAGTGAATTAGATATTAAAGGACATTTGTAGCTTAATGCGTATATATATATATATATATATATATATATATATATATATATATATATATATATACATATATATATGTGTGTGTATAATATACTATATATATATAAAGTATCTTTCACTTTATTTATATATGTATATATATATATATATATATATATATCATATATATATATATATATATATATATATATATATATATACCCCCTTTGACAAAACTACACAAAATGACAACTCTTACCTGTTGGTAGCAGGCGCCCTCTCTCTGCAAACATTGTCACTAGGCTAATAAGCTCACATAAATACAAAAATATGCTATTTATTACCCGAAGCAGATGAACATAAAATAGAACAAAATGATTAATAAGTCATGGTTATAAAAACCCAAGTGTGCCCCACAAAAACTATAAATTATCATTCCACTCTCCTGGATTAGTCTAAGTAATCACTCCAAGTCTCAAAATGTCGACTGCTACATTTTAAACAGTCAGGTTTAGAGAATCCCGTTTCTAGAACCATGATATGGAACCCATCTGTAACAAGAGATATATTCATTATATTCCCCATCACACAATATTAAATAAAGGTATACACTTCACACTTCTCTCTTTTCAAAGGCAACTGTTTCTAAGTCATTTAAATTATGTGCCATACCTTGAGATGGGCTTTCTCCCAACACTTGGTGTCCTTCTCAACCGTCTTTCTTCTTATCACAAAGGAATGTGTCTTTCCCTTAAGTGCCTTGAATGGCCGGACCCGTCATTGCACATGCACAAACGGATGCACACATCTGCCCCACCCCAAGATCACCCATGGTTACAATACGGACAGCCACCAGCCCAAATGCACACACATCAGATACCTTTGTTCAAGAAGGGTATCTCTATGGCACTCTCTGTCTCCAAGCAAGAGAAGCTGATACATGTAATTCACTAACGCATCAATTCATACCTATAAGATGGCTCGGTCACCTATGCCCTTTGTGCACTCCTGTCGCACACCACATCAACAACTAATGCACAATGTATCAATTTGCCACATGATTTAGGGTTACCTCCTTTGCTGGAGCCCTTGTGCCTCGCCGGATGCACAGAAGTTTAAGAATTCCAAGCGCAGAAATTGTGATCAGTATGACAGTGAGCATGACCACCATTACTGGAATTGTGTAACATTCATTGATGAAAAGCTCATCCTCATCACTAAGATAAGCAGAACTCGATGAATAGTTGTAGACGCAGGTCGAGTACGTAAACCACCTCAAAACAACTCAGCTCGTGCCATTATTCAGCGCCTGCGACCCTTGTGAGTGTATCCAACACCCCTTCGTCGCGAAACTGTAGATTTGACGTTTTCTACTGAAGGAAACGTGGTCACCACCCGTTGTCAAGGAAATATCCAATGACTTCCATGCAAGTTCTACTTGCACCCGCCTCATAGAAGATTGTAGACTCCTGATTTATCCCAGAACATATCCTGAGATGATATACCGACGACATCTCATCTGTTGCAAAGGCCGTCCATAGTATCACCACTTGTGTGTAGACTAAACTCAACCTCTGGTACTGTGGAACGAAGTCGTTTCCATCGTCACTATCACGTGAAGTTGGGAATTCTCGAAAGTCATTGTGTGTCCATATTTAAAAAGTCTACATGACCATAGAATAACTAAAGTCTTGCTTTACCCCACAAATCCGTCATTAATTAATATACTCAATCTCTTAGTCAAATATTAAAAATTTCTCACTAAACAAAATATAATCTTTACTCACTGAATCCTCACAAGTCATCTCATATCTGACAAACACACTATCAAAAGAGAACCCATAATGTCTAATAGCAAAAACCCCTTTTATTGTTTATATAACTAACCTCCATGAAATATAACGCCGAACACCCCTTCTATCTAACTCACATACCCCGACAAATTATATCTCCTATCTAAAATAGAAATACTATTTAAAGCTTAACACTAGTTACGACATCTCTGGTAGGAAAATTAAAAAAAAAAAAAAGATAATAACAACAATAATAAAAGAACTTTCCCCCATTCACAGTGCACATAAGAGAAGAAAATACATATATAATTCAACATTTTCCTCAAAATGCAATATGTAATGTTACGGAATTTGCTACCGCAACAATTCCATCGACCAGAAACGACCGGAAAACAACCCCCTTACATGGTACATCTCCGTGGAATGCCATAGTCAACATCTCCGAGAATAGTGCAAATCTCCAAGTAATCAACTTCAAAGGAAAAAATCAGCAACTGGACTCATCACAGCATTATCAGCAAAAATCCACCTGTGAACACCTCAGGTGCTTCAAACTGCACTATAGATTTGTCTAGTTAGACTTGCAATGCCTGAAACCATTATTCTCAAAATATTTTATGCTAACACCATACAGCCACATTCCACAAACTTATCTCCAGGATATCACCAAGGTGCCACAAAAAAAATTGTCCTTAAAGCATAACTCCCCATGACATTACCCCAATTACATAAAACTCCAATGCCACCTATTCGGCTCGTAAAACCACAAAAATTCAGCCCCAAATATCATACACACAGGAATCGTTTCTCAGCTAAAATAAAAATTCGCCGTATTTCCAAACAACTTTCCACGTAAAATATTAACCTCGGAATCTTACGCCAAAACGCCGCAGATTTGTGCATAATAAGAAAAAAAAAATTAGAAGAAAAAAATGAAAGAAAAAAAACATCAAAAAATATTTCACCACAAAATTACAAAAGCCAGATAACAACCGAAAAAATGCAATTGCGCTACAATATATTAATCACCACAACCAATTCTTTTCAATTTCGAGATATGTGTTAACCTCGACCGACCTGATTTTTCCTCTAAGACTACAAATCTATTTCCAATTTCTTCCTCAGTGACTTTAAAAGGACCTTCAAATTTCGAGCCTAATTTGTAGTTCAACTCGTTTCTCATGTTAAGTTTTAAAAATACCTTGTCTCCAACATTGATCTTGGGATCAGATGTTTTACTAATACTTTTCTGTACCATCTCTCTGGTTGTGGATTCAAGATTACAGCTGAGACAAGCATGTCTCTCTCTCGCTGTGGATACCAACTCCTCGACCATATCCTCCCCATGATGAGGTATAGTTAGCAAATCAAATGTGCCTCGTACTGGGCAATCAAACAAAGCTTCAAGTGGTGACATTTTAATGGAATCACTAACCATAGTGTTAATACTATGTCTAACAACATGAATATATCTGTCCCAATTCTAATCATTACCACCTACAGTTTTCCTGAGAGCCTCGAGCACTTTCCTGTTCGCTCTTTCACACAACCCATTAGCCTCAGGTCTGTATGGAATAATTGTTACTTTCTGTATCCCCATGACTTCTGCTAAACATTCCAATTTTTTTTCACAAATTCTCTACCATTGTCGGTCAATAGAACTTCGGATGAATCATATCTGCAAATGATACCATTGAAAAAAGCTACAGCTACTTTTTCAGCCATTTTATGCTTAAGTGGGAAAATTTCTACTATCCTTGTAAGTTCATCTATTATTACTAACAAGTACTTGTTCGCATAGACTAACAAAAATTTCCCAGGATATCCATATGTATTCTTTGAAAATGAATACTCGGTATAGGATACGATCCTAATTTGTATGAAGTTATCCTTGCAGGCTTGCATGCGTTCCACACTGTACAATTTCTCACAAATCTTTCCACATCTTTCCCCATGTTTTTCCAAATGTATTTAGCACGAACCTCATCATACATTTTTTCTATTCCCAAGTGTGGATTACCGAACCTGCAATGAACTATGTCCAAAACCACTGGAATTAGGCCTTTCGGAATTACGATATGTGTCGTATCTCCTTTACTTTCACTGTTTCTCAATTTATATTTAATTTTCCTAACCAATAGATTACCTTCTAATTTCAAACCCGAAAAAGGCAACTTATAACGTTTCGTGACTAATTCCCCTCTAAGAAACGCCTGTGCGTCTGCTAGAATCTCGTTTTCTTCTTGCCTTTGCTCTATGAGACCCATATCCCATTGTATAACCTCGCTAGTGACTTCCGCGACTTGGAATCCTTCCGTGCCATGAAAACTTTTACTAAGAGCATCTGCTACTACATTAAATTTGCCCTCTATATATTTGAGCTTTGCATCAAAATCTCTGATAGTTAAAAACCATCGAGCTCTTTTAGGCAACAAATCGGGTTTATTAAAAAGATCTAATAATGGCTTGTGGTCTGTAAGAACTTCCACTTTATTCCCCATCAGTAACATTTTAAAATGAACCAAGCTCGACACTATTGCAAAGACTTCTTTATCTATGGTAGCCATTGATCTCTTGTTGCTGCCCTTTGTCCTGAACTTCCTGCTACAAAAGGCTATGGGATGGAATTTCCCATCAAACTTTTGCCTAAGGCAAGCACCTATACCTATCTGGCTGGCATAGGTCACTAATGTAAAAGGTTTCTTAAAATCTGGAAACTTCAAAACAGGGGGATTCAATAGTGCGTCCTTGAGCTTTTGAAAACTCTCCGCCTGGGGTTCCTTCCATTGAAATTGAATGTCTTCCCACAATACATCAGTTAGGGAGCTGCTATATTAGAGAACCCTTTCACAAACCTCCTGAAGAAACCGGCGATCTGGGGGTGTGAAAATTCGCTATTGCTTTGACTTTATCGTCATTTACTCTAACCCTTTCCTTAGATATGACATGGCCTAGATATGTGATTTGCTTTTTCAAAAACGAACACTTAGCTAGC
Source organism: Macrobrachium nipponense (assembly GCF_015104395.2). Taxonomy (NCBI): domain Eukaryota; kingdom Metazoa; phylum Arthropoda; class Malacostraca; order Decapoda; family Palaemonidae; genus Macrobrachium; species Macrobrachium nipponense. Next base: position 32,954,736 of record NC_087213.1, read on the forward strand.
TTAATTTTTAACCTTGCTAATCCAAGCCTCCTAAGTACTTCTGTAAGCACTTCCAGGTGTTGTGCAATCGTGTTTGTTGCGACGAATACGTCATCCATATACACAAAAACATTTTTACCCAACAACCCGTGCAAAACTGTTTACCAGCCTGGTAAAAGTCATCGGACTGCCCGATAAACCAAAAGGCATTCGCGTAAATTCATAATGTCCCTTGGGCACTGAAAAAAACATATGTTCCTTGCAACTTTCACCAAGAGGGACCTGCAAAAAATCCTGCGCCAAATCAATTGAGCTATAAATATTATGTCCCCCAATTTCAACAAAAAGATCTTGTATGCACGCGACTGGATAGCGGTCAGGGATTGTCTTTTCATTTAAACGTCTAAAATCGACGCATACACGGACAGAACCGTCCTTCTAAGGCACCGCTTCTTCCCATCTATTGACCTCTTTCTCTACCTGTTTTTTTTATTTTGAAAGGTATGCGGTATGCAGGAATATAAATAGGTTTTGTGCCACTCTCCAATTTTACCTTATGCTCTAACACATTAGTCAACCCCAATTTACCACCTTGTAAGGCTACCTTATCCCCAAATTCTGCCAAGAGCTCGCTTATCGCTTCAACATGTTCACTATAATCTGCATTAGCTAAATGTTCTCTAAATATTCGTTTACTTGATTGCATTTCTGCCTCAGAAAACTCAGGTATCCTCTCTACGATAGCCACTGAACCAGTATGGCGACTCCAATCTTGGAAATCCAATATATATGTATTCCAGTGGTATCTCCTAACTGTATCATTACAGTTTAGTAATTCTAACCAAGTAATCCCATCCTTGGATACACTGTTCACCGATGCTGTGCTAATAACCCCTCTAAGCCTCTCGCTATTTTCAATAACACACACATCCGTAGGTTTTCTCACTTCCCTCAATTTGACTTTGACCATAGTCTTTGAACCGGGCATTAACACAATACTCTCCGATAAAACACCTCTATATCTGTGGTTAGTACCCCCCCTTTCTACCACTCTGTACATATTACCACCCTTAGTATTATCACCGGCATTGTTAGTATCAGAAATAACATCAATATTAGTATCAGTATCCCCATCCATAATATCATCACCACAATTGTTATCACCATGAAATCTGATAGAATCCCCGCAATCATCTCCCATATCACCAATGTGGGTTTTAATATTTCCACCCTCCGTAACTCCCGTATTACCACCATTAGTATCACCAAGCACATCTCCTTTTTCAATAATCTTCATGGCCTCTGTTCTAATCACGTCCTCATAAGGAAGATAAACTCGAGGTATTCCGACTGTTATCCCATTAACACCCGCATGGATCGAAATCTTGTGTCTCCTACACGCAGGATGACCCAGCAAAAGTCTGTTGCCCAACGCAATTCCTTTCATTACCAAAAATGGTTCTGTTAATACTCTGTCACCGAGAGTAAACTGTATTTGAACACAACCCAGGGTATTTAATCTATGGGATTGCACATCACACACCATCTCTGTTGAGGGTTACAAAGGGTAATTGGAGAACATGGATTGATACAAATTATAGTCCATCAAATTTATAGACGCACCTGTGTCTATAAAGACCGGGATATCCACATCCCCTGCTGTTCCATAAACTATACGCCTGGGCTCTGGGGCGTCCCCCACGAGACCACTATGGCATGCACCAATCACCTGTACCCTTTTTGTTGATCGGCTTTCCAAAAATTTCGCCGATCCCTCTGCCCTCTGGTTTGACCTGCCAGGATGTCCTCTCATTATAACTCCCAGAACTTTGAGGTGTAGGCCTCGCATCTCTCCGTATCAGAGACGGACAGATTGCCAATAGTGATCCGCACTCTTACACATTCCACAATATTTAGCTCTACACAATTTCTTTGGATGCCCTGCTTTATTGCAGTTGAAACAGCGCAACTGCTGTTGCCTTTGATTGATCGATCTTTTGTTATATTTAACTTTTGCACACAGACAGGGAGAAGAAAATTCTGTCTCTTTGCACCCTATTTCCCGGGCCTGTCCCCATTAAAAATTGTACTATCTTCAGTGGGACATTTAGACATATGTTTCTTAATTTGGGCATAAAGTAATTCTTCGTCTGAAGTAGGTTCAATTTTTTTCATCAAAGCTATTCATTATTGCATCCGGTACATCGTGCAAGAGCATCGAAAAATAGATCAGTTTATGTAAATTATCAAGTGAGACACTACATCCTGTAACCCATTTAGATGTTTTCAGTTTTCCTACCCAATTTTCCACTGAGTTATAAAGACCCCTGAGGTCCCTCACCATATCTCCGTGTTCCTTTTAGCCATAAGCTGCTTTTAAAAGTGCTTGCAAATCAGTCCAGGTATGACATTCTGCAAATTGGAAACTCCTGCAATGAAGGGAAAGGTCACCTTTATTGAAATCTAGCAAAGCTTTCGCCTCTCTAAATGCCTGTATATCATCCGTTATGTTTTTTGCACTTAAATGAATTATTCACACCTTCAATAAAGATTTGCACTGACTGTGACAACACCCCATCTACATTTCCCCTGAATGGGCTCGCGCCCACACTCACATTCGTTACGTGATGTAGAAGAGTTGCAGTACTCTTAGCATCCGCCATTTTCCTCTCTTTACGGAAGCTTTTGTGTTCTATAAGATTCCCCGACCTCAATAACATTAATGTATTTATATACACACAAAGTGTAATCCAGAACAATTAATACAAATTTCCCCCAATAATGGATAAAAAAAAAACAGACACGCCCTGCGCCCAGTAAGTCATCCCACAACAGCTGTTCGCAGAACCAGGTCACACGAAAATAAAAATAAAAAAATAGGGAGGGATAGAACAAAAAGGTGCAAAGCGCTTGCTCAGCGGTCCAGCCCAGCAACGAACTTCTCCCGTCCCTCACTCAAACAACACTCGCCTCTCTCTCTCTCTCTCTCTCTCTCTCTCTCTCTCTCTCTCTCTCTCTCTCTCTCATATTATTACAAAAACCCCACAATGTCCGTCGAATTTCGAGAGACATCAAAATAAAAACACCCTTTGAGCAAATTCATCACAAATAAAAAGAGAACAAAAATAAAAAGCAAAGAAAAAACAAAGAAAGAAACAATGAAATTACACTCACACCTTCATATGACTGGAACCCAAACTCACATACGCACCTCACATATGCGTAGCATATTCACCACACTCACAAAACACTTTAATATGTCAAAGATTAAACTTTTTCCCTCACAATCTCAAGACATTAGTTTTCATGAATCACTGACCGGCTAAACTGAGATGCAGAGAGACACTCGAACACCAAACCATTGGATCAGCAAAAAGAACCCCGAGTTGCCTGTAACATAATTGTAACCTCTTTTCCTACCAAAAAACATATGTCTAACTAGTCACCAGTCTCTTCGTTAGCGTACCTACAGCCTATAGAATGTATAAAAAGCTTCTTAAACTGCTGCCACCACTAACTATAACCCTTACCTGTTGGCAGCAGGCGCCCTCTCTCTGCAAACATTGTCACTAGGCTAATAAGCTCACATAAATACAAAAATATGCTATTTATTACCCGAAGCAGATGAACATAAAATAGAACAAAATGATTAATAAGTCATGGCTATAATAAACCCAAGTCTGCCCTACAAAAACTATAAATTATCATTCCATCCTCCTGGATTAGTCTAAGTAATCACTCCAAGTCTCAAAATGTCGACTGCTACATTTTAAATAGTCAGGTTTAGAGAATCCCGTTTCTAGAACCATTATATGGAATCCATCTGTAACAAGAAATATATTCATTATATTCCCCATCACACAATATTAAATAAAGGTATACACTTCACACTTCTCTCTTCTCAAAGGCAACTGTTTCTAAGTCATTTAAATATGTGTCATACCTAGAGATGGGCTTTCTCCCAACACTTGGCGTCCTTCTCAACCGTCTTTCTTCTTATCACAAAGGAATGTGTCTTTCCCTTAAGTGCCTTGAATGGCCGGACCCGTCATTGCACATGCAAAAACGGATGCACACATCTGCACCACCCCAAGATCGCCCATGGTTACAGTACAGACAGCCACCAGCCCAAAATGCACACACATCAGATTCCTTCGTTCCAGAAGGCTATCTCTATGGTGCTCTCTGTCTCCAAGCAAGAGAAGCTGATACACATAACTAACACATCAATTCATACCTATAAGATAAATATATATATATATATATATATATATATATATATATATATATAATATATATATATATATAAGTCATATCACATTGCTGTGATTCATATACAAATATCCAGCTACAAAAGTCTTTTAATATCTAATTCGCTCTACCTCAGAATTAATATATTTTCATATATGTTTAACCGAAGGTGAATTTTCTAGGCAATAATAGATTTGCTGGCTGACGGGCACTAACCATTACCACCTTCAAACCCAGGACGACTGTGAAGCCTAAACCCACCCTGCCACCGCAAGAGGATATAAGTTTATGCCACCTCCCACCTCAAATACTGGTCGCACTCAGGTATTCGTAGTTTTGGAGACTGCATCAAACCCCCTCGTACTCATTAGCGTTGTAGTGCTTTTGTAGTGCTAAACCCATCCCGCCACCGCAAGAGGATAGAAGTCTATACCGCCTTCCACCTCAAATACCAGTCACACTCAGGTATTCGTAGTTTTGGAGACTGCATCAAACCCCCTCGTCCTCAGTAGCATTGTAGTGCCTTAGTCCGCAAGTAGCCATTATATAAGTCATATCACATTACCGTGATTCATATACAAATATCGAGCTATAAATGTCCTTTGATATCTAATTCGCTCTACCTCGGAATTAATATATTTTCATATATGTTTAACTGAAGGGGAATTTTCTAGGCGAAAATAGATTTGCCGGCTGACGAGCACAAACCATCGCCACCTTCAAACCCAGGACGACTGTGAAGCCTAAACCCACCCTGCCACCGCAAGAGGATATAAGTTTATGCCACCTCCCACCTCAAATACTGGTCGCACTCAGGTATTCGTAGTTTTGGAGACTGCATCAAACCCCCTCGTACTCATTAGCGTTGTAGTGCTTTTGTCCGCACAATGGTTTGTGCCCGTTAGCCAGCAAATCTATTATCACGTAGAAAATTCCCCTTCAGTTAAACAGATATGAAAATATATTAATTCCAAGGTAGAGCGAATTAGATATTAAAGGACATTTGTAGCTCAATATTTGTATATGAATCACTGTAATGTGATATGACTTATATAATGGCTACGTTCAGACAAAAGCCCTACAACGCTACCGAGGACGAGGGGGTATGATGCAGTCTCCAAAACTACGAATACCTGAGTGCGACTGGTATTTGAGGTTGGAGGCGGCATAAACTTATATCCTCTTGCAGTGGCGGGGTGGGTTTAGGCTTCACTATCATACTGGATTTGAAGGTGGCGATGGTTCGTGCCTGTCAGCCAGCAAATCTATTATCGCCTAGAAAATTCCCCTTCGGTTAAACATATATGAAAATATATGAATTCCGAGGTAGAGCGAATTGGATATTAAAGGACATTTGTACATGAATCACGGTAATGTGATATGACTTATAGTGTTTTTTTCCGCACAATGGTTCGTGCCCGTCAGCCAGCAAATCTATTATCACGTAGAAAATACCCCTTCGGTTAAACATATATGAAAATATATTAATTCCGAGGTAGAGCGAATTAGACATTAAAGGACATTTGTAGCTCGATATTTGTATATGAATCACTGTAATGTGATATGACTTATATAATGGCTACGTGCAGACAAAAGCACTACAACACTACCGAGGACGAGGGGGTTTGATGCAGTCTCCAAAACTACGAATACCTGAGAGAGCCGGCATTTGAGGTGGGACGCAGCATAAACTTATATCTTCTTACGGTGGCAGGGTGGGTTTAGGTTTCATTGTTGTCCTGGATTTGAAGGTGGCGATGGTTCATGCTCATCAGGCGGCAAATCTATTATCACCTAGAAAATTCCCCTTCGTTTAAACATATATGAAAATATATTAATTCCGAGGTAGAACTAATTAGATATTAAAGTACATTTTTAGCTCGATATTTATATATGAATCACGGTAATGTGATGTGATTTACATAATGGTTATGTGCGGATAAAAGCACTGCAATGCTATCGAGGACGAGGGGGTTTGATGCAGTCTCCAAAACTACGAATACCTGAGTGCGACAGGTATTTGAGGTGGGAGGTGGCATAAACTTATATCCTCTTGCGGTGGCGGGGTGGGTTTAGGCTTCACTGTCGTCCTGGATTTGAAGGTGGCGATGGTTAGTGCCCGTCAGCCAGCAAATCTATTATCGCCTAGAAAATTCCCCTTCGGTTAAACATATATGAAAATATATTAATTCCGAGGTAGAGCGAATTACAAATTAAAGGACATTTGTAGCTCATATTTATATATATATATCATATATATATATATATATATATATATTATATATATATATATATAATATATATAAAGTCTTTCACTGAAAAATATCACCTGAAGTGTCACTTCGTCTTCTGATAAGAATTCAAGTCACAAGACGAATCTATCTCGGAAGTAATGTGATAAAGGGGAGAAGGAGTTCCTTTGACTTATATTTTTGTTCGCCTATCTAGATTCCAGGAGACAAGTGCAACTGAGAGCCAGGAAAATTTGTCTCGAGTTTTTCAAGGAACAAATACCTCTTCTAGGGATGTTTAACGAACTTCTTTCATTCGGGAGTATGAAGAATTTTTCATCTTTAAAATACATCACATTTAGATTTATTATTATTCTTTTTTCTTTTAAACACTTAATAATACAGTAAAATATAGATGTAATTGAAGCTCTCTCTCTCTCTCTCTCTCTCTCTCCTCCATGACGTTAGAACTGTAATCGACATCATACATTAGAACCGAATAGTGTCGCTTTCGAAATTTTAGAAATATTCAAATAAATTCCAATACATCCTATTGTTTGTTCTGTGTTCTAACTTCTTCTTTAGGTAACTAAGCGCTATGGTACCACTTAACCACAAAAACTGATTGTGGTTCTCATATTATATAATAGTGTTTCTTTCTATTTGTTATAATATTTTTAGATTTGTCATATAGTCATTGATAATTTGCACAGAATCTCGCCCCATTTAATGGACAGCTATAAACCTTTCGGAATAAAACTATCTTCTTAAAATATCTATTGCGCTCGTAACTTATTTCTCAGTCTGTCTCTATCATAACACAGCATAACACATCAGCAGTGTTAACGATTACTTTCTCGAGTGCGATTTGTGTTTTTCATCACTGATATGTTAAAGTGAAGTTCTAATATACATTATTGATGATTCGTCTCGGAGACACTGCTAGGTCTTTAACGCTACACTACAAGTTAGTATGTGAAACTCTGTCACATTTTTAAACTAGGATACTGGAAGGCTTCTTGTTTTTTAAAAATAGTTTCAGATCTTTTTATTATTCTAAGAGAAAAGGTCCACGGCTTCCTTATTTCGACAATATATAGATTCAAGGAAAGAACATATCTCCTTCCAAACAGTTCATTAAACATTACACAACATCAGTATTTAAACATTTTTAATATTATTTCATTTTGACAAACACACAAAAACATATATATACATGTCGTCCCGTTCATGTTTAGAATCGCTATGATTAGTGCTTTTTCCTATGTGGTAATGATGTTTCTAATCTATACGTAAACAGTTATGAGAAGTTATGCATTGATACGAGAAAATAGTTTATACAATGCCAAGTTATGAACTTATGTCTTCAATTCTTCTCGAAAAAATACGAAACACCTTCGTTCAACCATGGAAATTTGTGACACCTTAAATGCAACTAGCTTGGTTAAAAATACTAAATAATGTTTTATATGACATTTGCTTGAGAGAAATCATGAGAAAAAGTTTGTAAATGCATCCTGAGCAGTATCTAAATCCAATAACACAGTATTTAACTGAAGATCAAAATAACAATGAAAATTTGCATATTTGTGAAAAAATACAGCCATCAGACACTGACAGACGAATTCCTAGGGAATTATCAAGCAGGAGGACCATTAAATGATTCACCTTTCTTTTAGCGACACAAAAAGCAGGGCTTTCATCTGCTGGAGGTCTGAGTTGTTAAACTTCTTCCTGCGTTACCATTTCCATAATGGATTTGACAAAAGAAAACTTTATGTTTAGATTTTTTGAAATTGGAGAAAAGTTTCTGAGACATTCTATGATCTACGAACTTTTAAAATCTTTCTTATGACGTCGGAGTCTTCAGCTATATCTCTTGGACGAGTGCCAACTTTGGACTAATGGAGGATCTCAAAGAACGAGGGACACTTCGTCATGGTATTCGATGGCGGCCGCTTGAGTTCCTTTCGTACCTCAGCGTTTGTGTGTGTGTCTTTTTTACGTCGATAAAGAATAGCTTTTTATAATCAAACTTCTGGAGCATTTTCTTTCATTTTGTTTTTTGCATTACTTGTACGATATTTACAGTGGGGTTTCTCACGAAAATGCGCAGTTATTGACATTTGCTTGCAATAGAATCAAGTTTTCCAAAGGGTGAGGAAAATGTTGAAATGATTTGAAATTGACAACAAAATTTCAATGAAAAAGTAATCCTACTGATAAAATTAAAGTCTTTTGATACGGGAGGTTATAAGAGGCTGTAAATGTTTACTTACTTTTAATAATTGTCAGCATTTCTCAGCGCAATGTCTAAATCGATATGTTTCTAGAGGACATACGAGTATGTTTACTAAGCAGAAGAGAGAAAACGGAATTTTCTCGGCACATGCCATTCTTCATAATAATAATTTGCTGTATCAGTCATATTGATTTTCCCCCCGTAATGGACCGTTTGATGTAAAATGAAAATTTACACAAGAACGGAAGCTATCGGCGCTCTTTGTAAATATCTTCACAAAATAATGTCACGACAAATATTTTGCTAACGTCTGAAACTGATGAAGGAAAAGGAAATCGCGAAGGAAAAGCTCGTCATTTAGACGTCTTGTAAATTGGGAAATAATTTATGAAAATTGCTTAATACAGCATTAATCATAAACAAAAACAGATTTCAAGAATATGTCTCTCTCTCTCTCTCTCTCTCTCTCTCTCTTCTCTCTCTCTCTCTCATTCACACACACACACACACACACACAAATATATATATATATATATATATATATATATATATATATATATATATATATATATATTATATATATATATATATATATATATATATATATATATATATATATATATATATATATATATATATATATATATATATATATATATATATATATATATATATAAGGAGGAACAGGATAGCCAGGAGACGTAGTAATATTGCAG
>NC_087213.1:32971654-32999154 GCF_015104395.2 Macrobrachium nipponense
CGCAAGTAATACATTACTTGCGTAATACATTACTCAATATGAGAACGTGGATGGATATCACTAGAAACAGACAAACAGGCTGCCAAACGAATGGTCTAATTTTGAAAAATCTAGATATATACATATGTATGTATGTATGTATGTATGTATGTATGTATGTATGTATGTATGTATGTATGTATGTATATAGTCGTTAATTCTACATATAAAGTTTTCATACTTTCAAATAGAAAGCCAAAAATATCCCATTATTACTAAATCTACGTAAAGTTTTCGTACTTTAAAACATTAAGCCAAAAACATCACATTATCACTAATCCATATAGCACATCTTTTGCTTAGAATTATATACGAGAAATGTTCCTTACCTATTAAGGGTTAGAACCTCCGCCCTCCTGAACTTGAATAGTATGACATCACTCAGTCCTCTCAACCACTATATGTTTAAATCCTGGCTATGTAGGAGCATTTATTACTAATAATTTGCTTGATGAGTGAGTTATTCTCTTGATATCGTGAATATGTTACTGGTTGTTTTTGGTTCAATAATTGCGTGTATATATATATGTATAATATATATATATATATATATATATATATATATATATATATATATATATATATATATATATATAATCAGAGTTAAACTTAAGTTCTGCCATACTTGTTTGGGTACCATAATAGTTTCATCATTTTCTGGAATGGTACACAATTTACTTACAATATTCAGAAGGTTTATTTATACTTCGGGGAAGTCTATACTGACTATGCTTGTCATTTACACGTTTATCAACACAGCATAACTATAAAAGCCCTCACTCGTAAGAAACAGATATACAGCTTACTTCAGTACAAAATCAAGATTATTAGTAACAGACTATCAAAGAATGCTTGAAGTTTTAAGTGACGATCAATATTATAATTTTGCGTTGACCTTCGTTTTAAATACTCATCTCTCCCCAATAAACCAGAGTTTCATTGCAACGTTACCTGTCGCTATCGAAGTGATCATCCCTTTGCCTCTCCTTATGGGGATACATTGCGTGTCCCTGTCTCTTTCAAAGTGGCTGTCAGGCAGTGTTGGGTAGGGAGCCGGGTAACTATACTCTGTTTTTTTTTCATCTGTCCATCCGCCTGTGGTGTTTTCGCATGGTAACACTGCGTCCCGGGCTTTAAATAATATCCTATTTCGAATATTAACGGTGTAATTCGCATACAGTAAATTATTAAAACACTTTTCAGTTGCAAATGTACAGCCAGATATCCTTTTATTTACCTAAAACTTAGATATAGCGTAACTATTTAAAGCCTGGGACACAGTGTTACCATGCGAAAACACCACAGGCGGATGGACAGATGAAAAAAAAATACAAAGTATAGAGTGAAAGCAATGAGGTAAGAAGATGACTGACAATCGTAAACAACTCTTCTGTCCAACATCCAAAATGAACTCATTATTATTATTATTATTATTATTATTTTGTCCTTGAAATAAGAACTAATGTTTAAAATAAGAACTAATGTTTAAAAGCGCGGAGTGACCTCAGTCATTTCACAGAGGTCCACATGTAGGTGAAAGAAAAGGCGAGCAAATAGTGGCGGCTTATGTTTCGCATTGCTTTTGAAGTGTGCAGCTTTTTTTATTTATTTTTTTATAACAGATTGATTAGATTGATGTAAAATGTACCATGGCGTCTAATAGGAGATTGATTGATTGATGTAAAAATGTACCACGGTGTTACAACAATTTTTAATAACATTTAGCAAGCTGATGATATGATGGCAGTTTCAAGAAAGCTCCGCAGAAAACAAAAAGATTAATCACACGTTCTCGTTACAAAACTCTACCAAGATTAACGAGATGAAATTTCATAGAATTCCTCTCAATTGCCATCGCGTTATTTCCCTGAAATGCGGAAACCGCAATACGAAATGAAGATAGAAAATCTTTTTATCTGTTTAACCTTTCTAGGTAGAAGGTGAGTGATTGATTTCCGTTTGAGTATTTTTGCTCCGGGTAATCCTTTACTCTGAAGTTAGAAATTCTGTAATTTATAATTTAGAGTTAAAATGTCAGAGCATACCGCAGTAACACATACAGTCTATATATATTATATCTATATAGTATATATATATATATATATATATATATATATATATATAATATCTATATATATTTATTTATATGTATATGTGTATATATACCACGATATAATATAAAGTATATATATATAATATATATATATATATATATCTATATATATATATATATATATATATATATCTATATTTCTATACATATAAATAAATGAATAAATAAGTGTGCCTCATATAGAAAATATTGAAGGACAGGACTATGCAAAAAATGATGCAAAATATTTTGTACAATCCAAAGTTTTAGGAATATTTCCGCGGATGGCTACCTTAAGAATACCCACTGTAATATTGTGGAATAAAAGTATATTATTATTATTATTGTTTATTATTATTATTATATTATATTTATTTTATTATATTATTATTATTATTATTTAAGTTGTTAGGTTCCTAAATATAACACTTATTATGATTCACAATGAAAAAGTAAATTAATGCTGTCAGTCATTCGGCTAATATATGAAAGGACGTAAAGTTCCTCAGAATCCAGTCGATGAGAAAGAAATAAAAACACACAAAGCCTTTTTTTTTTTATTCAGCATTATAAAACCAAGCCACACTCCTTTTCATTAGCGGAAGCCATCCCCAACTTCTCTCTCTCTCTCTCTCTCACTCTCTCTCTCTCTCTCTCTCTCCTCTCTCTCTCTCTCTCATGTTTTTTGTTTTTTTCACACCCTGCTCCCATCCTACATCTCCCAACTTTGAAACGAAGTTTCTGATTAATATGAAAACTCTGTTAAATTTAAACATCACCTGACTCAGCTTTATTCCCGGGCCGCCATATGCAGTTTTAAATCGGGAGACTTAAAACTTTTAGAGGAAAAGTTAGTACTGGGCTCCCTACCCTCCCCCCCCCCAACCCCCCGGGCCTCCTGCGTTTCTCGGAATTACAATTAAGAAGCTTTCGACAGACTTAAGGAGTGTTTTTGGAAATATCTCTTGAAACACTTGATCATAGGCCCGATGTCACGAATGCAGTGGAAGTTCTTCCCTCTGACTTTCTCCGTTCGTCCATTGCGCTCTTTGTAGCACACGACTTTTTTTTCTTTTTTTGTATTTGCATTTCCTTTCATGTCACTTCTTAGAAGTGGCAATCTATTCTCGTGTGAACCTGTAATCCGAAAGTTTTAGGGGGTGGGGCGAACATTTTTTGTTTTTGGACTGATTAGCATTTTTTCTCTCGATTCTTTAACTGAAAGCCAGTAGCCACTCATTTGGGGAAATCAATATAAAAATATATATATGAATATATATATATATATATATATATATATATATATATAAATATATATAGCCAGTGATTCGGTATATTGATATAAAGCAACGACACATGCGCACATATATACATACGTACATGCATACATACATGCATTTATATACACCATAAAAAAAATATATATATATATAATATATATATATATATATATATATATATATATATATATATATATATATATGTATAGATATAGAATTATATGTACGTATATACTATGTGAGAGAGAGAGAGACAGACAGACAGACAGATAGACAGACAGAGACAGAGACAGCGAGAAAATTGAGGAATTTTTTCCAATATGAAGTAGTACCAGACAAAAGAAGGCATTGCCACGTACATAATTCAAATGTTGAACAAACCATTTTGCTACGAATGAAACGACAGCTGCTTCAGTGGATGACTTGATGTGCACAGAAAAGTAAGATCATGTCCATAGTAAGAAATGTTTTAACGGATAAATGTATTTCAAATTTGCTACCTAATAACAATAGTAACATGTAATTTAATATATGAAACTCTTGAAAATAGTAAATATTCGGTTGGAGATTAGATAATGAACAGTCTCTTTCGAAGGCACCAACTTAGCTTAACCCACTGATTTGAAGAAACATTTATTTATTATATATTTTTATTTATTTATTCATTGATTTATATTTATTTATTTCTCTTTATTAATTGACTTATTTTTATTTATTTATTTATTTATTTATTTATTTTATTTATTTATTTATTTATTTATTTATTTATTTATTTATTTATTTGTTAATGTTTTTATTCATTATTTTTAATCGCGTAACAATATTAAGATACGGAGATTTCCCACTTAAGTATATGTGGACCGTTAAAATAGCTCTGAAATGTTATAAGTTAATGTTCCTTACTATAAATTTAACTCAAGGACACATGTATGTCTATCAGCCTTATTCGAGTATTTGTTGGCAATTACCGGTGTTACGACAAAAAAGAGCTACTACTGTTACCAGCGCTACTGCTATTTCTACCGCTAATGATAATAAAAATCATGTTAATGATAAGAAAAGCGTAATAAAGATAATGATAATAAAAACTATAATACTGATAATAAAACTATAATGATGATAACGATGATAACACAATAATGCAGAATGATAATAAATACCATAATAATGATAACATGGCTCTTCAAATTCTTGTACAGTATGCAGCAAAACTCGAGTGACCCGATTTCAGTGATTTTCGTTCAAAAAGTGACTAACTGGCAACTCTTACCTTCTTCACATTTCTAATGACACTGAATTGCAACGGCGAAACATTTTGGAACTTCGCTCATAAAAAGATACAGTTCATTTAGCATGGTTTTATAGTATAATGTTTATATATTTTTTATCAAAATATAGCTAGGTCATTAGAAAAAACATTAACACCTTAGTTTTAATCATGGTAAATATGAAAAGACGTAAATATTAAACGAATTTTACATGTTAGCCATCATAGTAATTTATTTAATGTAATGAACGTAACGGAGATGTAGTTGTGGGCGTGGCCTAACATGACGTCAACTGTGGTCATTTGCCAAACATTTTGGTTGGAGCAACCCGACAGCGACCGGAAAACGTCACCCCCAACAAGGAGAGCTATAGTTGAGCTGCATCTCGCCAGATTTTCAAAAAAAGACATAGCTAATCGTCTTAATATCAACAAGACAACTGTGTATAGATGGCTAAAACGATACAACGACGGAGAAGGATTGAAAAGCCACCCTAGATCTGGGAGACCCCGCTGCACAACCGCAGAAGAAGACGAAGTGTTTAATTAACTTTATAACCAAACACCCGTTTTCGTCATCATTTTCAGTGAAACGAGAAACAAATATACAAACATCAGTTGACACTGTAAGACGTCGGTTTCGAGAAGCTGGTCTTCTATGTAGGAAACCTGCGCTCAAGCCTCTACTTACACAGACGCATATGGACCATCGTCTCGGGTTTTGCGCTCGAATATCTGTCCAAGAGCGAGCAGTTTTTGGGAAACTGTTATATTTTGTGACGAGAAGACTTTTTGCAACGACCAACAGGGAAGACTGCACTGCTGGCGTCCAGGAAAAACCAGGTAATGAACATTTACTTATTTTGCCTTATATTTTTTTTTACGTGGTAGCCTAGGTGTGATATACTTTGTATTATAGGCTAGTCTGTATATATATGCTAAAGCTTTAATGAATAGTAATTCCTCTTACACTGGTTTTTAAACCTGCTGACAAATATCTTTAATGGAAGTTACGATGTAATCAGGGAGAAATAATGCAAGAGAATATAAATTAATCTGACCTAGGGTGGGAGTTGGGAATTGTCATTACTGAGGAAGCAGTTTAAATATCTATAAAATCCCGCCTCCGCTTCGACCGCCTGCGCTTCGAAGTGTTGCTTGGCGGGAAACCAGTCGCAGAGGAAGTTCGTGCTAGCTTTCCTTCGAGTCTCGTGAATGTTTGAATACACATTGCACTGACTTAAAAGTCGTTTGTTAAGGACTATGCTATGACAACTTTCCTTATGCCTCTTTTCCGAATTCATAATATATACTATTAGGCCTACAACCAAAGATTCTTTTAATTATTTCACTGTAAAACTAAGTCTGGCAGAAAATACAACTGACGTAGCTGTTTCTAATATTTAAATAAGTTTTGGTTAAATGCATATTAAAGAACTGTATATATATATATATATATATATATATATATATATTATATATATATATATATATATATATATAGATAGTTTTTATAGAATAACCTTATAGTGTTTTTCTTAACAATGCACTTCAAGTCTTAAAAGTTAAAAGTTCGGTGTTATAGCAATATTACTGAAAGTATGGCTTAATAAAAGCGCCAGTTCTTTTTTCTAATCCATAAGATCTATTGATGAGAGGAAGCTGCAGTTTAAAACAGTTTCTTTTTATATCTAAAAGTAAGCCCACTGTCATTGTTTCTCTCCGAATATCTGTAAATTTATATTTTCTCTAAATCCTTCTCTCTATTTTTTTCAGATTTGAGGATAAATATTTATGTAGAACCAAATCGACGAAGTGGAGGATAACCGCTGCCTTTGGGTTGGATGGCGTCTTGCGGACCAGGTGCTTTAGTGCCAATCCATGAGCGATTAAATGGCAGGCAGTATGTTGACATTCTTGACGAGGTTGCTGATTCCATCTGTTAGGATGCTACTGATTCCGGAACCGTTGCCCATATTCTTGGCAATGGACAACTCCTCTGTTCATAATAGCATGCCAGTAAGAAAGTGGTTACAGCAGCATCCAGAAGTTATTCGGATCGACTGGCCTGCAAAATCTCCGGATCTCAATCCCATTGAAAATTTATGGGCCATTATGACAAAGGAATGGGATGGCTCCGTTCTGAACAGTAAACAAGCCATCATAAGCCATTGCTTGTCAGTGTGGGAGTCAATGCGTGGGGAAAATATTTGCAGTAGACTGGTTGACAGTATTCCTAGACGGCTTAATTCGGTAATAGACAACATAGGTTCACATACTAAATATTAATTAACCCTCTCCTCTCTCTCCTCCTCTCCTCTCTCCTCCTCTCCTCTCTCTCTCTCTCTGTATGTTAGTATGTATTATGTGTAGCTATATATGTATGACGTGTTTTAAAAAGACGAGGTTGTGTTTACTCTATTGTTTTGCTGGAATTTGTATATTATTTTTCACAGGGACCTATGTATTTCAAAGAATTATACGTATTTTTTAAAAATAATATTATTGGTAGTACCATTTACTTAACCTATACCGTTTTTATTATCAATCATATTCATTGTTTGCTACTTGGTTTATTAATGCCTTTACTAAGTACCGTTATTATTATCAATCATATTCATTATTTGCTGCTTGGTTTATTAATGCCTTTACTAAGTTACATTTCTTGAGATCTACCTAAGATTTCATTAGACCCAACTGGTGAAGGGTGCATAGTGGCCCGCAATGGCTTAGCTTGCCTTACCCGTAGGCCCAAGTGCACTTCGCGCTTTTCGATTATATCATTCTCATTAAGCCTATAGGCCTATGAAGAAAATAATGACGGAAGTATACCCACCAACCAAGTGAAACCTGGAAGAATTTCACAAATCCTGCTTTATGGTCTTATAGACACCCTTCATAAGTTACAAAGATTTGATGCAACTTGTTGCTGTCTGGAATATAGCCCAATGGATTATAAAGCCAATAGCATTGGCCTAGCCATTATTGTTTATAATACGTTGCAGTTGTCATTCTGTAGAATCTGCACTCGACAGTTGTAGCTGATAATATCCGACCTGATTATAGTCTTCCATTCCTAAAGTAAAAAGTAAAATAATATAAATTAAGTTATGTTTTCTAATTAGCGAAGATTACTCTTCACCTCGCTTATTTATTCAGTTATTTATTATTTACTTTTCTTCAAATTGAAGAAACCCCTCGGGAGACTAGACTTATGTAGCACTAGCTATAACCTAAGCCTAAGCCATAATTTATTGCAAGTATCGAAATCATGATCTCGACTAACATTTGCTTTATACACAAAGCCACAAAAGCTAAAAGTAATAACTTCGAATTCATATCCCAAATGGACACCCATTTTATCATTAGACTATGCTCTGCTCAATTTTCTCTTGCTCTCCATCGCGATGTCCTCTTTCACAGTGTCCAGACTGACGATTCCACACGACTCATGGAAGTCACGGTGATCTGAGGTTTTTCATGCTACAGTAACGTATTTAGTTTTCGTTCAGAAATATTGTAGCGTGAAATATTTTTGGTTTTTCAGGTTCCAATATATTTCAATTATAAGATTCTATATAACAAGTGACCAACTTTTCCTCATATATACACGTTTATAAAATACGAGATTTAATACTAAGTGGCAACTTGAGAACAACGCTTGTCCAGTACAAAAATAAAAAAGTCACACGAGTTTTGCTGCATACTGTACTACCCATAAAGAACAATCTTATGTCAAAGATTTCAACTAAAGAGCTTTCTCCAAATTTACAATTACTTAATTTTCTGAAGACTGACTTGTTTTTCTTCAAGACCTTTACGCAGCGCAAAATAATCATCCATACAGACCCCATTCATTCACAACTCCCGATCGGATGTGAACAATAAACTGTGGCAAGCAGCAAAAGTCCTTAATGTTTCTCAGTGCTGCCTTAACTCACGTCCAGACATTTTCTTGTAAATCTAATCCCAGTTAATTACTTTTGAGTCCGAAGCAACTTATCCCTTCAGGGAAGCTGATGAAAACCGACTGGGAAAGCATTTCATTTCCTTCATTTGCCTGCAGTATTGGAAGACGATGTCTTCATTAGCCTTCACTTCTTCCTTTTGGTATTAGTCTTTGCAGGAGTAAAACGAGGCAGATTAAACTCAGTATTATTCTAGACTGTTTTCTGACAGTTGATATGTCGAGATGATTCAGCATATTTTAATTTATTTTTATTTGTTTTCAGAGTCCATTTACTTACTTTTACTTTCAGGCCATGAGAATTTTATATACAGAAATATGCTGGCAATGTGCCTTTGTTAGATGTGTAAAAGAGAATGATAAATTAATGATAAATGTCATTGACAATGTATTCAATTATATCTGCCCACTCTGCAGGTTGTAGATATTATATCAAATTTATAGACAGAAGAAACGCAAATTTATTATAGATTTAATTCGGCTAAATAAAAACGTTTCTCGCTCAGTCATAAGATAAATAAATTATATAATTCAGAGAACAAGGACTCATACTGCTTTTAAGAAAAGGAAGTAAAAAGGAAATGGAAAAAAAACATAAAAAATCAACAAAAACAACTCACCCTCGTGTCCATTGAGTGATAAAATAAATATGCTACGAGATAGGTTCAAAGGAAAACTTTTTTTATATAGAAGAGCAGATCTACAAGAAACGCCTGAGCATATAGCGTATAAACTACGACAAAGTGACATTTTGGTATAACAGTCAAATGATAACTAAGAATGCTTACATTCAGTTCCGAAAGACAATTACAGCAGTAATATACTACAAGACAAAATGTTTAAGAATATACAAATTAACTATTAATCCTCTCTAGTAAACGGCGGAGATAATTTCCAAAAATAAGTCCTACAGTAAAGTACAAATATCATAACTATAAAATAATATCAAATACTTATATTTAATTTAATTTGCCAATCTAGGACATGGCAGAGAGATTACAATTATCTCACTTAAGAAAGAAGAAACTGACATATTAAGAGATGAAAACGAATACTAGACTTCTAATAACTGTTTTAGCTTTCACTTATGTAAGTCAGAGGTGTTATTTACAGAGAAGAAAAATCTTAGGAGAATAATATAACTTGGTCAAGAGCCCGATGTAAGCAAGAGGCTTTTTGATGTTGATTTTCACAGGAAACGAGACAAGGAATAGAATACCGAATTAATAAGACATGTAGAGATATGGCTAAATGCCGCACCATTTCACAATTAAAGAATAAAAGTAGATATCATTTTTTAAATATAGCAAATCGTTAAGCAAAACACCCTTGTTACGTTTATTACAGTATTAAGAAGTAACGTTAAGAGCAAAAGCTCAAAACTTGTGAAAGTTCGTAGCACCGCAGTGCGATACATCCTTATCAGAGCATAAGATTCTAAGTTTTGATACTGAAATCCCTCTTGATGGTACGAAAAGTAACTGATTATGAGACAGTTTTTTCATAAAATGTAAACCTCACCTTTTATTCAAGGGCGAATCCACTTTGTGCCAAACTTATGTGACTATAGATTTACATAAACGACTTGATTAAACTAAATAATAATAATAATAATAATAATAATAATAATAATAATAATAATAATAATAATAATAATAATAATTTAGTAGGGAAAAACTCTCTATCACGGGAGTATATATAATGTTCTAAAGGGTCTACAATAATACAAACTATTAAGAGTCCGTGTATAATTTTAAAGACTTTACAAAAAGCTTTCGAATCCTTCCCTGGGTTCATCTTCAGTCTAATACACGGACTCTTAACACTTTGTATTATTGTGGACCCTTTAGAACGGAAAATAATAATAATAATAATAATAATAACTTCCCAATCCTACTCACAGATTAATAATGTACAATGGCCAACAGGAGGTGATGCATGGTGAATAATTTGAAGTTCTATAAATCATGATGGCTGAAGAAAATTTTCGTGATACTAAAGGTTATACTAAAGTAGTTCTTCAACAAAGTATGATTAATTAGATAATATCTAAGCTAATCAGATGATCGATAAGGATGTCATTCCCGGACGCTTTCAGATGAAAGCTACCTGACAACGAGTTCAATCAGGCGCGCAAGAGCTCTGTGTACAGGAAACCTATTTTTATTCCCCTGCAGAAGAAGACGTAACTACGTTAGCCACAGAGACTGTTGGTGGGGGGAATGTCTAATGAAGATATCAGATCCCTTGGGCATACATCGGTAAGCCTCCATTCCCAGCCCCATCTGCTTCCCCCTTCCAGGTAACCCAACCTACGCACGCCCTCCAGCGCCTCTTTCTCCCTCCAACCCCAAAATCAGGATCCGGAAGACCGGCTCTCTCAGGCCCCTACCTACTTATTACCCAAACAACTCCCTACGAATCCTTCACTCACACGCATGAAGGAGACTTCTTTTTCTTCTTCTTTTTCATGTTCTTCTTGATCTCCTCTAAGACGATTACCCTTAGCTCCCCTTGTAATCTAGGAAATGCTATATATCTTGAGTTAAACCTCCGCTGGTAATACATAAGGTTATTTCACTTCTAAGAGAGAGAGAGAGAGAGAGAGAGAGAGAGAGAGAGAGAGAGAGAGAGAGGGCGAGAAATGAGAAGGAAATGAATTTCTCATAATGATAAAGAAGAGAAGAAGAAAATAATAACTTGTGCTTGATTATTAGTACCTCACTTTGAATAGTAATTTCAGTATACATAGGGTCCCGAAATTTTATACAGCAGCCAATTGCTCTTTTGTTATTTAACGAAATAGTCTCCTATGTTATTTGTTGCAGATCATATCTTTTTTAAGTAATGCACTCATTATCAAAGATACTCTCATGGGAATAAAATGTCAGTCGCAGGCATGTACTAATACATTTCAATTTCATGAAGTAGGATGTACAAAGATTGAAATAAGGAATACTACAGAAAAAAAGCAAACAGAATACTACTTAGGAGTTGAATGAAGTGCGACTTCGTTTGTTTTTTTTCTTTTGTAAAGTTATGCTTATCTAATCTCATTTTATATAAGCAATGAAATCTTCATAAACTCTTTCACGACGTCCTCTCCCTAAATTTAGATCCTGCTTTACTGACTGGAGTGGTTATGGCGCTATTCATAGCAACCGTTTCATCTTATTGCCGTAAGCCCTTGTTTTTAAAAGTGACGTGCCAAAGTTTTCAGCTGAGTGCATTTGCTCAAGGGAATACCCAGGCAAGCCTTCCTTTTGCTCCTTATTAACTATTTCAACTATTGTTTATTCATTTTTTCACACTGAACAACTTCATTTAAACTAAATTTCTGTTCATAATTACTTTGCAAATAATTTACTGGAATCTTATCTTTAAAGTTCTGTTATTTCTTTTACTGTTTTTGAATTTGTTAGCAGTTTATCTCTTTTGGCCAATCCAATAATAATAATAATAATAATAATAATAATAATAATAATAATAATAATAATAATACTTCAGTAAGGGGCGCTGTCTCTTAGTTTTGAAGTATTGAAGATATTTGATAATTCTGTTTCATCTAAGTTTTTTTCTTACTTAATTTCAATAATGGAAAATAGAACAAGTAGAAGTTGAATCGAACAGGGAATGAAATTACCTTCGATAATAATAATAATAATAATAATAATAATAATAATAATAATAATAATATTTAGGAAGCAGACACTCTCTCAAGCATACTTTATTAAAAGTAATGGCTACTTCAGCAGTGTTACACTTGTAGAGATTCTTCTCTATTTTCCGAGTAGCGGCTTTTTCCTTGCTACTTAGACAGGATAGTAGAGCGCCTATGGAGGTCATGATCAAATACAGAGTCAAAATTGGTGTATATATATTTGAATTTTACAGATAAATTATGATACTATAGTCATCAAAGTCATTAACGATCTCTCTCTCTCTCTCTCTCTCTCTCTCCTTCTTGAAGCAAGCGAGCTTTCGTCTGGTGCTGCCAGGCATCCTCGGTCTGGGAAGCTGAGGGTGGACTGATCTTGGAGTGGTGTCCGTCCTCCTTTATATTTGGGGTTGACAGCAGGGGGTCTGCCCCATGCTGATCTACTATTGGCTGGTGGCGGTAGGTCTTCGTTTTCATTGGTGGCTCGAACAGTCTCAAGCCACTCTCCCCGCATTGATGGTTGCAATGCTGAAGGTCCTGCAGCCGCCAAGACCTCCTTAGCCGCACGGTTATGTTGATGGGCGTTTCGCTACTCTGCGGGACGTCACGGCTAGCTTGATTATCATTGGCTGGGGGAGTATCTCGTTCGGGGGCGTTGTCTTCCGTGGAGTTGTCATGCGCGGTGGTGTCATTGTTGGTGACAGGTCTTCTCATACTCGTAGAGTAGAGGACATCTCCCGGGATGTGATCATCCAAAACACGAAGATCATCGGGAAGGCCCCAGATGTCCGTTGGTTACGCCTGCTGGAGGCGCTTCTCATCCAGCAAGCAAAACCTACACTAAATACGACGCAGGAAGAATTTCTCCTCCCTACGAGTATGAGAAGACCTGCCACCAACAATGATACCACCGAGCATGACAATTCCACGGAAGACAACGCCCCCGAACGAGATACTCTTGTAGCCAACGATAATCAAGTTAGCCGTGACGTCCCGCAGCGTAGCGAAACGCCCATCAACGTAACCGCACCGCTAAGGAGATCAAGGTGGTTGCAGGACCTACAGCATCGAAACCATCAACGCGGGGAGAGTGGCTTGAGACCCAGTTAAAGCCACCAATGAAAACGAAGACCTACCGCCACCAGCCAATAGTAGATCAGCATGGGGCAGACCCCCTGATGTCAACTGCAAATATAAAGGAGGACGGACACCACTCCAAGATCAGTCCACCCTCAGCTTCCCAGCCCGAGGATGTCTGGCAGCTCCAGACTAAAGCTTGCTTGCTTCAAGAAGGAGAGAGAGAGAGAGAGAGAGAGAGAGAGAGAGAGAGAGGAGAGAGAGAGAGATCGTTAATGACTTTGATGACTATGGTATCATAATTTATCTGTAAAATTCAAATATATACACCAGTTTTGACTATGTATTTGATCATGACTTCTATAGGCTCTACTAGCACGGAAAAACCGCTATTCGGAAAATAGAGAAGAATCTTTACAAGTGTAACGCTGCTGAAGTAGCCATTACATTTAATAAAATAATAATAATAATACTATAATAATAATAATAATAATAATAATAATAATAATATGCTGGAAGTAATCCCTCTTTTAAACATGTTTTATTAAAAGTGACTGCTGCCTCAGCTGCATTAATTTTATCCAGGTTCTTCTCTATTTTTCTAATTATTGTTTTCTCATCGTTGCTTAAACTGGTGAGCAACGCACCGAAGGTTGACATATCTAGATTAGGTAATAGTCAAAACGATTGGGTTTTTTATTGGTAAAAAATTCCAGTGGGGGTAGTCAAATTTTCGGGTATATCCTGTAGAGTTTATTGCACATAGAATTGATGCTAAATTCTATTTCTTTTCTATTCTTTTCGTGGGCCGCGATGTTTCGTCTGAATAAACCTCAGACATCCTCTTGGGTGGAGGTGGGTGAAGGACTGAAGTGAGAAGGGGAGTCCGACTGCTTATATTGTGGCGGGGCAGCGTGGGGGGGGGGGGGGGGGGGGGGGGGGGGGCGCTTCGTGCCGCTGCCTTTTCATTGGCTAGTGAATGGGGAGCTGCTTTTTCATTGGCTGTCTGGCTGCAGGGTGAAGCCAGCTCCCGAGCACATGCTCAACAGGCGTGCCAATCTTCTCAGCTGCATATCACCACCCCGGGTTTCACTTTGATTGGTCGAAGGCCGCGTGACATCACTGCTGGTATTTTTGGGCGGTGATATGGTGAAGTTTGCCATTACTGGGGTGTTCCTTCGCATGCAGGTTGGGAGCAAAAAGGCCTCCTGTTTCGTATTCATGGAGGGCTTTTGCTCCTGGATGAGTAACGCCTCCAGAAGGCGCAGACAGCGATGGTTGGGTGCTTTCTGCTCTCCCTATTAACCTGGTGTTGTGGATAATACAGTCTCGGGAGATTGTGCCTCGGTGGGCGGTGAGGGCGTGATTCTTGATAGCCCCTTCTTGGGCGGGACAAGAGATTCTCTTCGCAAGACTCATGGTAGTCATTCCAATGTACTTCCCAGGACATCCTCGGGCGGGGCATATGTATTGGTATACTACGTTCGTCTGCTTGAGGGGGTCTCCTGATGGCGGTGAGGAGTTATTTTTCATGATTAGGTCCCTTGTTTTCCGGTTTTTGTAGTCTATTATAAGGTCCACATCTTGCATTCTTCGATGGGGAGGATGTTCTCCTTAATGATCTTCTTCATCCCCTTCTCCTCCTCGCGGTATTGAGAGTGCATGAAGGCCTTTGTGAAAAGGGTCCTCTCCCATTGTTCTACGTAGCAGGACACACACCTCGAGCTTGATAGAGCTTCACAGATGCTCGTGAATAACGGATATTCTAATAAGCTCATCAACCGAAAAGTGCGCACTGCCCTCGAAAGATGGTGCTCGAACGAGGAAGAAGACCCACAACCCCGCCCTCACCGAGAACATCAAGATATATTATAAGGCCTTCATGCACTCTCAATACCGCGAGGAGGAGAAGGCAATGAAGAAGATCATTAAGGAGAACATCCTCCCCAATGAAAAAGCAGCTCCCCATTCACTAGCCAATGAAAAGGCAGCGGCACGAAGCCGCCCCGCTGCACCGCAACAATATAAGCAGTCGGATTCACCCTCTCACTTCAGTCCTTCACCCACCTCCGCCCAAGAGGATGTCTGAAGTTTATTCAGACGAAACGTCGTGGCCCCACGAAAAGAATAGAAAAGAAATAGAATTTAACATCAATTCTATGTGCAATAAACTCTACGGGATATACCCGAAAATTTGACTACCCCCACTGGAATTCTTTACCAATAAAAAACCCAGTCGTTTTGATTATTACCTAATTGAGATATGTCATCCTTCGGTGCGTTGCTCACCAGTTTAAACAACAATGAGAAAACAATAATTAGAAAATAGAGAAGAACCTGTATAAAATTAATGCAGCTGAGGCAGCAATCACTTATAATAAATAATAATAATAATAATAAACGCAGTCTTCATGCAGATTTACAGATACAACTGAATACAACTGACGACGCAACTATTTTCACAAGTAACATTTCAAAACTTGACTCCTTTCTTACCACTCGAGAGGCCAACATTTCTGTTATTGGAATAAAATGATGTCAAAGTGTAGAGACTGTTAATCATTTGTATGAAAAGTACTGTCAAACGAATATTAGTAACTTACGCCAAAAATGATTTTGCAGCTTACTCGCACAGTTTTCGTCCAGGTTTCCTTAAAGAGAAGAAAACATTAATTATTAACTAGTGCCCTAATTGCAAAAAGCGAACATTTAAAACAAATCCAAAAGATACTAATCTTAATATCATTTCTCTGCAAAACTAACCACAGTTTATATGCAATTCATCATCACAACGCAGATATAAGAAACAAGCTGCTTTCAGATTGAGCAAGGGAAAATGTCGAGAATGAAGCCAATAGTTAGTCCCGTAAAACTTTCGTGATTCTTATTAGAGAGTTAAGAAAATTTCCGCATACACATACACGCACGCACACATACACACACACAGAGGACAGCAAACAACGTAAATCTTTACTTGAGAAAGTTTAAAAAAGTTTTCTTAAGGTATCTGCAGTCACATTCCCTTGGTGCTACTAATCCCCCAAAACCGGGAAACCTTCGAAAACTCGATCAAATATTCATAATAAGACCTGGGGTCAGAAGAAGAGCATGAAAACCTAGCGAGATACTGTGAGGGGCTTAGAGAGGATTGGGTGCTGTAAGGATGAATCAAACGTCTATTGTACCTTCTTGTATGTGATCAATCCTAGTCATCGTTTATGGGGTTGTAAAAGAGTTGTTAGTGAAGTAGAAACTGATTGATGTGAAGTTAATATCGTCATGATTGCTAGGGATTACAAGCAACGATGAATTAGAGTATGTATATGTATATATATATATATATATATATATATATATATATATATATATATATATATATATATATATATATATATATATATTATATATATATATATATATATATATATTATATATATATATATATATATATATATATATATATATATATATATATATATACGAGCTACAATGTCCTTTAATATCTAATTCGCTCTACCTCGGAATTAATATATTTTCATATATGCTTAACCGAAGGGGAATTTTTTCTCGATAATAGACTTTCCTGGTCCAGGCAAGTCTATTATCGAGAAAAAATTCCCCTTCGGTTAAGCATATATGAAAATATATTAATTCCGAGGTAGAGCGAATTAGATATTAAAGGACATTGTAGCTCGATATATGTATATGAATCACGGAAATGATATGACTTATATATATATATATATATATATATATATATATATATATATATATATATATATATATATGTATGTGTATATAATATATCCTTAAATCCACGGTAGGAAGGTGAGTGAAAATGGGCACTTTGGAACGAGTAATTTCGTAGTTTATTTCTACATTCCCACGCTCAGTGTGAACTTTAGATTGTAGGAATAAACTACGAAAGTTATTGTTCCTAAGTACCCAATTTCACTCATCTTTCTACCGTAGATTTAAGGATATTCTGAAGCACGTGTTCCTTCGTGATACATTAGAGATTACATATACATACATACATACATATATATATATATATATATACATATATATATATATATATATATATATATATATATATATATATATATATATATACATTTAATTAGTATATTTTCATAAAATTCGAAATTCATTAACAAATGCAAGAAAGAGGGAGAAAAATGAACATCGATATTGCTATAATTGAACAAACAAGAAATCATGATTTACTTAACAATTTATATAGGTATAAATATACCTTATTGACTGAATGAAAAGGTTCTACTAAAGTATCATAACGATTCGTTAAATGTATTAAACTTGACCGTTCCCTTTTATTCTTGGTTTCTATTAAAAAAAAAAACTGCAGAGGAGCATCAGTGCAAAGGATAGCAGCACAGCCATCATCAGAGGCAACTTAGAATTTCCCTTATTCTTCGCACCCCTCCCCCAACCCCAAACCCTCCCTCCCCTCCAGCCTCTTCATATTACCTCCCCCAATCCCCGTCTATTCCTTTCCTCTCTCGGGCTCTCCCTCTCGTGGTTATATTGGATTTGCTTCATCCTTCAGTGATTACACTTAAGACGATCATTCACGTGGATAGGAAAAGAAATTAAATCGCATTTTGTATTTTAGCCTTTCTTTCGGATGTCTTAATTCGATTTTATGAGGACCATGGTTGGCTTGACGTGTATTTTCGATATTTTCCTATTGCTATGAAATATTCATAATGCTCTGATAATCCATCTGTTCAATCCTTATTATTTCCTATATTGTCTTTCCACTCCAACTAGATGTTTACAGATGGGTCTCTGCCAACAACTTTCCCCCAATCTTTTCCCGGTTTTGTCGAAAAATTTTCCTGAGTCATTGCAAATCTTTTTCTTAGAGGTTTGTTTCAGTAAAGAACTCCTGTTGTCTCTCGATTTGATTGCATTGACAAAGGAAGTTGGGATTTACCTCTGAAGAGTGTTTGCGTCTTTCTCAAGTATTGCGTTTACTTTCTCTGAAAAAGCGGGGATCTGTTTTCTGCTGTATATAAATATAAATATATATATATATATATATATATATTATAGTATATATATATATAGATATATATATATATATAGATATATAAATATAATATATATATATACACACACACACACACCACACATATATATATATATATATATATATATATATATATATATATATATATATATAGTAAGTATACATTTTATATATATAAAGCTGCAAACACGGGTCAAAGATTTCTTTTTGGGAAACATACATACATACATACATATACATACATGCATATGTATGTATGTGTCTATGTCTATCAAAACCTACAGACGACAATGTTTTCATATATAATTAAAAATTAGTTGAAATTGATCTGACAAATGAGAATCGTCGATGAAATCCAGGAAAGCCAATTATATGAAAAATATAGTGGAAAACAATAAGAAGTAACTATCACTTATTATCTACAAGTTCACAAAGTGAAAATTATTTTTCATTTTCGGTTTCGGTTTCAAAATATAAGAATGGAACGTCGATCCGTCTTATTATTAATATCGTGTGTTTACTCCTTATTCGGTCAAGGTAAAGGTGGTTAACTTTTTAAAATCATCATTCTATACACATCGAATGTAATGTGGAACAAATGTTCTTCGATCCTGTTGTCCAATCGTATCCCAGGATGATGTTTTAATCATACTAGAGTTATCTAATATAGATTATTTTTATTGAATTAACTGATCCTGAATAATAAGTATTAATAACTATTTGTAAAATCCGGAAATGTTTAACGACTACAATAAGCTTCAGATATTATTAAAATTAATCATATAGTATCGTATCCTGAAACGGAAGGACTAATGACTTTTTTGTTGTTTTATTGAAATACTATTTTCAGAAAGTGCAATGTCATTCGAAACATTAAAACCTTTTCCACTGAAACAAGCACACGATAAAATGTCTCGCTTCCGTATTTCCGTGAAGGACTTGAAATACAATATCCACATCCGCCTCTGTTTCATGCAGGTAAATCGAAGATACGGAGAACATCCAATTAACCATTCAATACCTCCGTTTTAGTATTTCATAAACGCTGCCTTCGTATTCGTCCTTTGGGTTTCAGTGGACCATGAACAAAACTAGAAGCCATCAACAAACGCCAATAGTCTGAATTGTCCAGAATACCACGAACTGTTTTGCGAGCTCAGTACACGAGAAAGATGAACGCAAGTAAACATTGGTATCTGAGATCTTGTATTTGCTTGTAGATGAATTAGGGTGGTAGGGAAAAATTGTAGATAGCAAAGAATAAGTTCGCGAAATCAATTTTGGTCTTAAATTAGTACCTTACAGGAAATGCATATTACTTTCTTTTAAAAGTAAAAGTTACTTTGCTCAAGGAATATGAGATTTCCATTGCTTAGAAAAAAAGTTAAGTATATCTTAGTTTTACCAGACCACTGAGCTGATTAACAGCTCTTCTATTTTTACGTGGCTAGGAACCAATTGGTCACCTAGCAACGGGACCTACAGCTTATTGTGGGATCCGAACCACACTATATCGAGAAATGAATTTCTATCACCAGAAATAAATTCCTCTGATTCCGCGTTGGCCGAGCTGGGATTCGAACTTCGGACCACCGGATTGGCAGCCGAGCGCGAAAACCACTCGCCTAGCGAGGAACTCCCATTGCTTAGAACAGCTATGAAAACGTAAGATACACAAAAGATAACAATGTAAAACAATCTAAATAGAAAAAATGATTGCAAGAGCATACATCTAAGTGACACGTAGACGAGCCACTATGTCTTACATTGCGCCATAATTATTACTATTGGATGAAGCATCAACAACATTCTAATAAAATCAACGATTTATCAACGGGAAAATCAAAATAACATTCTATTCTGCATTAAGCCCTTTTGTGAAACATAATAAATGGATCATTAAAATGCAGCCCAGAAAATATCCATAATGAACTGAAAACTGAAATTAGTTATTTAATTATTGAACTAAATGCGGCATTTACATGAATAATTTGCTTTCCAATAGCATGAAACTATTGAGCGGATGATTCCCAAATGTATTTCTGCAACTAAACATCAGATTAATATGTACATTTACTTATACTGTATCGGTGAGTAAAAATATATATATATATATATATATATATATAATATATAATTATATATATATAATACATATATATATACATATATATACCTATAAAAAATTATATTATATTTTATATATATATATGTATATATATATTATATATATATATATATATATATATATATATATAGTATATATATACACACACATATATACATATATATATATATATATATATATATATATATATCTATATATATATATATATATATATACATAGATATATATATATATATATATATATATATATATATATATATATATATATAATATATACAGAGCTATATATATATGTATATATATATATATATATATATATATATATATATATTATATGTAGTATGTATGTGTACATATATATATATTAATATATTATATATAATATTGTATATTTATAGTATATATATATATAATATTATTGTATATATATATATATATATATATATACTATATATAAATATATATAGAGAAAACACCACGATGAAACATTGAAACACGGTGAAAGATCCTGACTGATGCCGGCATGATTGCTAACATGCAATTTCAGATGACTGATACAAAGTGGTAGAACCTCATAACATGTACGCTAGAACGACAATACATTAGAAATACAAACGGCTGGAAAACCGTTATTTACAACTTGCAGACTTATTCTCATTAGTGCCAATTACGAGATGGCTTAGTTAGCAATAAGGAAATGCCATTAGTCAGATGTAAGTCATTAGAGATGCTATATAAGACGTGTCAGAAGCTTTAGATCAGTCCTACAGAAGGTGAATGTGGGGGTGTCTGGAGCGGTGTTTAATGATAAAGTAAATCACAGACATTTAACTTATCCTAAACTTGTTATTTCATGAAAGTGATAGCCATTTCTCTGCCGTATTAGGTTATTAATAAGATTATGCTGCTGGCATAACGCATACTACTTTAAAAGCCGATGTAATCAATTTCTAATTTAAATAATAGCGAAATGTCTAAAAATATTTTTATAATGAAATGGTCACACGTATAATATATATATATATATATATATATATATATATATATATATATATATATATATATATATAGTATATATATATACATCGAGTACAAATGTCCTTTATTATCTAATTCGCCTCTACCTCGATTATAATTTTCATATATGTTAACCAAAGGGGAATTTTTCTAGTCGATAAGAATTTTGTCGGCTCACGGGTGAGACGACAAATTTCTTATCGACTACAAAGATTCCCCTTCGGTTAACATATATGATATATTAATTCCGAGGTAGAGTGAATTAGATATTAAAGGACATTTGTAGCTTGATGTATGTATATAAATCACGGTAATGTGATATAACTCATATATATATATATATATATATTATATATATATATATATATAATATATATCTATAGATATTATGATCTATATATTATAATATATAATATACGTTATATTATTATATAGTATATATTATATTATATATAATGATATATAATAATCTATATATAGATATATATATAGATAATATATATTATATATATATATATATAATATTATATATATATATATATATATCTATATATATATCTATATATAATATATATATCTCTATATATATACATATATATAATATAATATATATATATATTATATATATATATATATATCCATATATATATATATATATATAATTATTATTAAATATACTATATTATATATATATAATAATTATCTAAGTATATATGATATAATCTTATATATATATATATATATATATATATATCCTATAAGATAATATCTAGTATATATATATTCTATATATATATTATTTATATATAATAATATATAATTATATGATATTATTATATATAAGTATAATTATAATATCTATAATTAGTATATATATTATTTAATATATATGTGTGTGTGTGTGTGTGTGTAGTGGTATGTATATATGTATATATATGTATATATATATACATATATATATATATTATATATATATATATATATATATTAATATATATGGTATATATAGGTATGTAGTATATATATATATATATATATATATATATATATATTATATAATATTATAAACATATATAAGGTGTGCATTTAAGGTTTCAACTTTTAATTAACAGTTCTGATCTACAACAATTAAAATAATATGAAAGCTGCATACTCTTATTAGAAGGGTATAAATCACTCAAGTTTTAAAGAAAAGGACACCATCAATATGCAAATCAAATTTGAAAAATATTAGAAGCATCTAAATAAATTCACGTTAATCACCTACAGCATGATTAACAAGGTTACCTTGCTTACGATCCAGCAGTTGTTGCAAAGGCGTTATATACTAAAACGCTGTAGGTGAAGTAAATTGATAAAATTTGCACAAAAACAAGTAAACGGATTTTAAGACTAGCTTTGTCTGGTAAAGTTTCTATAGCAGACTAAAGTCTGGTAACTAGAAAACGTACGTGATGTTATAATATTAAACATGCATTTTAGTTTTGAAGTATCGAGTTGATTGATTTATATTCAGTCATCAAATTAATTCAAAATGAGTAGTATGTTGTTAAGAGTTAGGAACAGTTTTGCTTAAAAATTTCTAAACATATTAGATAGCAACGCATCTGGTAACAATTTCTGTCTCGTATGAATGGTATATGACAACTAAGAAAAATAACGAGTGATATTGGGGCTGAGCTTTCACTTGGCAGTATATTACCTCGGAACATGGAAATTCTCATTATGTATCCAAAAGCAACCATGAGTCAAGCACCCATTATTGAGAATAACTGAACTTTCCAATTTGCATCGTCGGACTGAATCATTACGATATGCATAACAACAATTACGTCAAACCGTTGCTGCAGTATCCTCTTTCAAAAAAAAAATTTTTTTTTAACGAATTCTCGTGAATAAACATTCGCTAGGAAATGCGTGCATCATATATCAAGCAGTTAAGATATTCTTAATTGGTTAATGGTTACAGCGCAGCGGCGGTAGTACTTCAGCGTGTCCTGAATGGCTAATGCGGCGGAAGTGCATCATCTGTTCTTATTTGCAAATGCATTCGTAATAGCTGCAGCCATGGAGCCGCACATGGGATCTGCTGGTGGTGAGTTATGCCGCAAGGAATGATAGGCTCTCTCCGCCAGCATGAAATACTTCATCCAGTGCAGTTAGCCGATCTTCTGCTCAATGACCCAAGGCAAGAGAAATTAGGATAGCTGCATCATTTTCTGTAACGAATGCAGGCCTGATAAAACTTCATTTCTCCGCACGAATGTGCAGCTACTACTCTTTTAGTGGAACTATGATTTATCTTGACGAGTAATACCAAAGTCCAAGTAATGAACATCTTTGACAATAAAACTATCATCATTCATATGAAGATACACTTTAAGCCGCAATTAGAAAGTTAAAATATTAACAATGAAAAGATGTGTATCACAAAAAAAATAACTGTTACTATCTTATCAGAAGAACTGCAGTAAAGAAAGACAATATTCACTAAGTAATCGGCTGAGGCAAATATGAAAATGGATCTAGCATACTGAAGCGACAGAAATAGAAAAATAAAAACAGTAATTGCCAAAAGCTTAGTAGGTTTATCACAATTATAATCATTATTACAACTCATAAATTTTACAGTTATATTAGCTTGGCAATCGAATTCTTTCATTGACCGTAGTAACAGTTACATTCCTAAAAAAAGGACAGCTTAAGTGTCCTTTCATATATTCACAACTTTGCTTTCCCATTCCCCCCTTTTTAATTAGGGAGATGTTGCAAACCTGTGTTTAATCATACACCTATATCAGGTTTCAAACAAATACTGATTTGTCTATGTTACATCATTTCATTTAGTTTATTCAGTTCAGGTAATTTTTTTTTACATTTTACATCAGCGATATTGGAAAACGCTAGGTTCTTTTTTTACATTTATGATATACGCATTAAATTGTCAAAAAAAGGAAAACATAAAATACAGTTCCATATAACCTCGATATGAATGCAAATTTTTTTACGTCATTAAACTGAAATCCTGTATTTTAAATGCTGTATTCGGAATTGAGTTTTTAAAATTAATTTATCATAACGAATGGGGAATGTTTTCCTAAGAGAATAAATAAATAAAAATAAAATAAAACTGAACATGAATATTGTGTAAGGAGATCCCTCTCCAGAATTCCCACAAAATAGAGCAAAATCACTCAAAAACATACTAATTATTATTCAATCGAATCATTCATTAAAAAATAAAATGCTGCTCTACATAAAACAGGAATAAATGCTGCAAAAATCCTAGTTTTCACTCTGCAATATTTCGACCCTCGTGAAATATTTACTGTCTACTTTATTTCCCCTAGTTAATTATATGCAAGCAAAACAAATGTACTCTGTACAAATTAAGCATGCATGATTTAATCTTTGGAAGAGTAAACCTATTTACACACTGGAATATCTCTCGTCTTCATTTTCGATGAATCTGAGTTATTCTAGTATCACGGAACACTTGCAATTATAAAAGAGGTCAGTAAAATATCGAGCATAAATTTCATCTGACACTATTTGAAA
Source organism: Macrobrachium nipponense (assembly GCF_015104395.2). Taxonomy (NCBI): domain Eukaryota; kingdom Metazoa; phylum Arthropoda; class Malacostraca; order Decapoda; family Palaemonidae; genus Macrobrachium; species Macrobrachium nipponense. Next base: position 32,996,794 of record NC_087213.1, read on the forward strand.
GATGAAACTTAATAAGAGGGAAATAAATAGTGAGAAAACGAAAATGATCACTCTTTTTGTGAAACACTGTTGGTTCTAAAAATAACTCGCCTCTAAAAGTCGTGGAGAACACAGTCACAGGCATGAATGAATGGATTCATTTGTCTGGTTTAAAGCCTATATTTCCAGGGAGGGGAGATGTAAATGTTATCAATGGCTGGGAAGACCTGATAACAAACCAAAAAGTAGTATTTTTGGAAAGCTTGAGAAAAATGTTAAACTTTTTGAGTATTCAACAATTTTCCATAATACAAGGTAACTTCCAAGTACTGAAAAGACAATGATAACTCACATAGCGTTCCATAAACTGGTAAATCGAAGATGAACTCCTTTTGCTGAAAACAACATTAGCCACCACTTCAGACACCCTCATTTACCTCTTATCCTTTGCTCCGTTTTCTCGCTTCCTGGATATTGATGGCTCTCCTTTCCCGTTCCTCTTTCATCCCATCTATCCAGGCTTTTCTAGATTTTTCTTGCTCCTTCCCCCACCACAAATACTACTTACAAATTCATCTTTACAGCTACCAGCTTTTTTATTTTAGTTACATTCATCATCCACATGTCACCTCCTCCAAAGAGGAAACCTGGTTCAAGAAGCCCTTCAACCCTGCTTCCACAACCATTCCGAGTTCCTGCTCAGTCATTCTGATGCCTTGCTTGATTAACCTGTTCTGAGACACTTCTCTCATCCTTCTATTCGAATGATCCCCTCTCAAGTGTCTATACAAACCTACATCTTTTACTCTTCCATATAACGTTACTCTTGACCACATTTACCACCATATATTTCGTCTTTCGTCTTTACTTTTCCCAAACAGTAAGAATCATCCGTAAACATCAGCATTTCCACACTGCAATCACGAGCAATTCTCTTATCCACGGCACTGCCCTAAAATCTGCTCTTTCTTCAGTTTCCCACATCACTGCATCCATACAGGTTTTAAAAACCCATGAAGAATTTGAAGTCAGTTACCCCGGCTACGTTTTTACATTAAGCCAATCACTACCCCTACTACACATTCTAACACATACCTCATCTCCATTGTAAAAACTTTCCATCGCTCTAAACAACGTTAACACTCAACATAACTTCTCTATCATTTCTAAAATAAGTCTCTTCTATGTCCATACTATGTAACTCCAAATTTTTTCTTCCCAACATTCAAAATTCTTACAAAACTATTTTTTTAATAAATATTTGACCTTCACACACGTTCCCTTGTTTAAACCACATTGTTCTTCCTCTATCACTCATTCTGTTATCTGTTTTATTCTAAAATGTTTTATTTGCAATTAAAACCCTACCTTACATATTCCACTCTTAAGGTTTCTTCTATCACCTTCATCCTAATGCAAAGAGCAATTACTCGTGACAACCTTTCCTTTGGAGCTTTTTCCTCTTCTTTTTCTTCTTCTTCTTCTTCTTCTTCCCAGCTTTAACCCATTTTTATATGGGGTCGCCGTTATGAATGTGTCGTCTCCATCGATTTCTGTCTTGTGCATCGTTCTCGTCAATACCTTTCCATAACAAATCTTCCCCAACACAATTACACCATCACTTTCTTGGTTTTCCCTTATTCCTTCTACCCCGCACTTCCGTTTCCATCGTATGTCTTCCAACAAGATCTTCCTCTCTTTGTAACAGGTGTCCATACCATCGAAGCCTTCCCTATCCATCTTAACATTCTCATTTCTACTACATCCATCTTCTCTCTTCTGTTTTTCTCAGGCTTGCTGTTTCTGTTCCATATAACATAGCTGGTCTGACCACTGTCCTATGAATTTCAGAGGAACCTTCTTGTCACAGAGGACCCGTGATGCAGACCTCCAGTTATTCCATCCTGCCAGAATTCGATCTTTGGAGCCTTTTTCTCTCCCAGACATAACTAACGAGCCCTAGTCAACCATTCAATCACACTTTCACCATTTTACCAACAGATCTCACTTAACATTTCCTGAACTCCTGGCGTGTTCCACAAGCATTCTCAGACTTAAACTAATCCCGTCCACTCAACTCTGCCTCTTTAATATATTCCATAGTCAATAAATCATTCACCCCATCGATCTAGCAATGTAGTCTCTTCAGTTAGCATCTCTCTATTTGGATCATTATTTGCATCCTTATTTTTTAGAAACCCACTTGCTCGGTAATCTTTCTTTGTCCATTTACTACACTGTAGATTGACTTATTAATATTCCTTAAGTCCTCGCTTACATTATTCCCATTTCTATATGAGTGGTACTCGACTCCTCAACTTGTGGACGGGGCTAGACCTCGAGACGATTAGTTTTAGTGTTATTCTAACTAAGATTTAGCAG